>NW_017100164.1:142743-156381 GCF_001263275.1 Habropoda laboriosa
TCTTTTCTAAATTAGATAAGTTCTTTTTCATTTTACTTTTATTTCTTCTACGTGTCGAAATTCAAACTTGAGAAAGTCTCTACTACAATCTCACGGGGTATTACGGATGATTCGAAAAGCGTCCAACTTATGTCTGATAATCTTTCGCCTCAAGTTTTCACGCGAAAGAAGCTAAATTTACCGGGAGCTCGTTTCTTCCGCGCTGACGCAATTAACGAGAAACGAAGGGGTGGATTAAGGAGAACGATGAAACTGTTGCAGCGAGTGAACGAGAGCTCTGTCGCTGAACGAGGTTAAAATTGCATTTTGGAATGTCATGTCGACGATAGATAAAATGTCACTCAACCAAAGATCTTCTTAGTTACAAAAAAAAGAAGAAAAATACATAATCATAGAAATAGACCTTCCAATTTCACGTAAAAATTGACGTACAATTACGAATAAACAATGCTCATTTCTAATAACTTCTCGTGCTAATATTTTTAAACGTCAGTTTAAATTACAGATACAAAGAACAGACTTTAAAGAATTTTGTCTTCAAGAGACTTGAAAGAATTGAATTTTACAGGATCTAAATGACAACTGTTCCAGATACAGCACGATATCTACATCAATTTACGACTCATAAACGCGGCCTTGATGCGAATATTCAAACTCGAGGAATATCAAACTGTGCGATGAACTATTGCCAGAGAGAACGCAATCGTTAAGCAATCATGTGTGCATGTACCTCGTCGCGAAAACAAATCCGCCCGAGTGTATATAATAGGAGCGTTTAAAATCATTTGTGGTCAAATCTGTATTTCTGACAACTGGTGCATTTGAACAATAACGCGAGCAAACATTCTGCCCGATAGAATCGTCAAACAAAATTGCTGACCGTAAATAACAATTACAAGAATACGTGATAATTGTTGACAGTGAAAAATTCAACGAAATACGAAACTAAATTTTTTTTTTCAAAGTTATACGTATGTAAATCGTATTGTTCCAAAGTTTCTGTATAAAATTCAACTAAACGATTTTGGGAAATATACGGCGATAAATAATCCACCTGCAACGCAATATGTTTCCTGTTGAAAAGAAAAATGATACACCGAAAAATTGCGAGCGAGAGGTGTAAAGTGTCGAATAACAAAAGACCTAACATTTACCATCGATCTGTCAACAAATAATAGCTGAACAAATTTTACACCGTGCAAATACGTTTCATCTGTTCAATGTGTCGTAAAAAATACAATAAGCGAGAAGTATTATTGGTAGAAAAGAAAAAACAAACATTGAAACGCAATTCAGCGAGATTTAAATATTAATGTATTCCTTTATTGCGTGACAGACAAATAGAACCGAAGAGAAATCCCTTTAAACCGCTCTCCTCTTGTAATAACAAATAACGTTTCGTGTAAAATTAGAAATAAGCATCGCACGGGAGAAAGAAACGAATTAAATTCGACGACTTGTTTCGCTTCTAGCGGAAGAAACAGGCACAATCAAGAAATAGATTCCCCGGCGCTCAATTACCGAAGCAATTTAATAATATCGATCGAGATTTCACGAAGGAAGCTTTCTGTTCTCGTCGAAGTACAAACCTAATTATTTAACGAATCTTTCGCGTACTTACACGCTGAATTTGTTACACAAAAATCTAGCTGAATTTTCCGGGAAGCCGTGGGTCAATTTTTGACACACAAACTCCATCGTTGCGTTTCGACGATTAATTGATAAATCAAGGAATAAATTAGTCTTTGAAATAATGTACCATTATTTCGAAATAAATAGTAAATTATTTAAAGAAAGATAGCAATTGTATACGATATATAAAGAACAGAACATGCAGAAGCGTACATATCAACCCTTTCGCGCGCAAAAACTCTTAAATCACCGGAGAACACGTTCTTCCATCCTCGCTTCCGATAACTTCTCAGCCAACGTCGCGGAAGTTTCACGGTAAACCGTGTTCACGCGTAACGTATCCAATTATTTCAAATTTAATCGCGAGGAAAGTTCGCGTAAAAGACGCTTTCCCTTTAGGAAAAAGTTTCCAGGGTGAAGGGTTGAAGTTTCAAGGCGAAGTTTGCTGAGCAAGTAACGAAAGGGAATTTTCGAGCTGACGAACGAAAGGGTGGACGAGAAAGAGAGAAATTCTCTAGTTTCGTTTCGATCGATTCCGTTCGATCTCCCGGTACCACGTGCATGCGCGACAGAGAAATTCTCTAGTTTCGTTTCGATCAATTTCGATCAATTTTCCGGCTCCACGTGTACGCGTAAAATGGTCAACGAGAAAAAGAGTAATTCCCTAGTTCCGTTTCGATCGATTTTTCCCCGGTGCCACGTGCAAATTGGTCAACGAGAAAGAGAGAAATTCCCTAGTTCCGTTTCGATCGGTTTTTCCCCGGTAACACGTGCACACATGCAGCTCAGTGCGTTGTTAATTCATAAATACACCAACTTACACTCAAGACATTTCGTGCAACAAGTATTATAACACACACTTTGTGTTCTGAACGTGGCTGTGCACAATACCTGCCGATCGTTTCGCACTTAACACTTTGAACGATTGATTTGCTTTCTTACACCGCTGGTAACGTTCTAGCAGAGTCCACTCGGTGTTCCTTCCAATAATCGATTTGTATTCTTCAAGGCTCGATGTTCTTGACGATTAATAAGCTCGTAAGTATTCTCGTGTAGAGTAGAAATTGGATTTTTTATAAAGGTTTCAAAAATATCGAGACTCTAATATGCTTCACTTTCCTCCTGTCTTCTTCTTCTTCCTTCTCGTTTGCCTTTTATAGTAATTGACTGGTTTTCTCCACCTCGCAGTATGGCCCCATGGAATAGCGTACGTATAAATCGAGATATGTCTTGGTAAAAATTATGAATCCTCTCTTCTTCGACTTTACGCAAAGTGCTTTGTTTCTTCTCTTCTTTCGTTGGTCCACGCGTTCCGAAGATCGACAAATGGATGAATATTCTTCTTATCTTAGGGAATTTCAGGTCTCAGGTTGATTTTACGCTAGTTTCATTCGTGCCCCCACTGTAACGAAGGTTAGGTTTTCTCTCGAAATTGATCTCGTGGAAATTTCAGAACCTAGTAATAATTCGGAACAAATCAACGTTCGATACGAATGTAATGATTAATTTTATCAAACAGGTGGAACGAAGTAGTTAGTTTTATTTCCTTCTTTCGGAGTCGACGATGTGTTAAAGAAGCTCTGAAGCGATTTTTAGTGGTTCGGTAATCGCAAAGAATGCTAGCTCTTCTCAATTGCGGCAATTTGATGGTTAGCAGCCACAGAAGCATTACCAACGCTATATACATCCGCGTAAAGGACATTCAATGGGGAACCGTAAGCGGAGATCAAAGTGGGTATGTGCATACTAGACTGCGATCACAAAGGCACGGTCGTCAAACATGTCTCCGACAGATAAAAGACAGTGCATTTTCGAAATTTAAAAAATGCAAAGAAAATTTTTAAACCTGAAAAATACTTCAATTCTAAAACTATAAGGTGAATGTATTAAATTACTCTTCCATAATTAAGAGTCGACAAAATTAGGATCTTTTGAAATGAAAAATACGCTACTATATCGCACAAGGTATTAAACTTTCGTTTCAATGTTAATTCGAAGATTTTGAGGAATAAAAGCAACAGAATTAAATATTCTTTTTATGAAGATGAGAGTTATTCAAATTTGAAACTTTTTCATCGTGATAAAAGCTGATAAATTGTGAAAGTTCTTTTTTGAGGATAAGAGCTAATAAAATTTGAAAGCTTTTAAGTTAAAAGTGCACTGCTATATCTCGCTATATTTAAACATTCAGTTGAATATTTATTCGACTACTTTGAGGAATAAGAAGAATAGAATTAAGTACTCTTTTTATCGAGATAAGAGCTAATCAAATTTGAGGTTGTTTGATAAAACAAATAAACTAAAAAAAATTGCAACTAAAAACGTATGACTTTTCTCCATAACGTCGACGATGTTTATTTGGCCAAGGAATTTCCCGGCAAATAAAAAGTATCTGAAGAGTCAATCAAGGTTCCTATTTCGAAATCCCAGTCGGGAGGTACAGATCAAAGAATCCAATACGTTCAAAGGGTTATGCAACCTCTGAAATTACTTGCCTTACCCGGCAAAACAGAACCTCATCGGTTTCCCCGTGATAACATTCCCGTCTTTCCATAATATACATTTAACTGCTAAAAAATTTTCTACGGTATTTACACTCCACATGGTACACAAACGCGTTCCACTCTAGGCAAATAGAAACTAAACTGCGTATGACTTTGAAATAGATTTTAATTCCTAAGAAGATATTTCGTATTTACCTCGAGCAAAATCGTTCGAGAAATACAGGATGCTTTTGCATACCAACAACGGAAAAATATTTCCATAACCACTTTAAATACCAAATACAAAATGTGAGATCCACGTTTACGCGAGGGCACCTCAAGATTCAAATTGCGCCAATTATAAAAATTCACGTGAAAAACGTTCGCCTGTGTAAGAAAAAACGAACGAGACAACTTCGTTACTCGACTAAAATATTGATATTTTATTCCAACATTTGTCCAACTCCACGTATTCACGTTTTCTTGTTACGTTAAATGAAGATACCCCTCGCGAATGGAAAGCTTTTTTCACAAGTAAACAACGACTCTTATCGTAAAATGAAAAAAATTACAATCACTCCCCGAGAAAAATGTTTGATTACCTACTGTAGGTACATTTATTTCTATATACGGTGTCCAGAAATATTTTAGATTGTAAATGATAATTCCAATCAAAGTTTCAACCGCGCACGATAGATTTTCATACTTCATTTTGTAATTTCGTATTTCGAATTGCTCCAACTGAACCTGCGACTTTTCCCGTGGATAGGAAATAGAAATAAAAAACAGCTGTTCGAAACGTTCACGCGAAAAAATAAAAATCAATCGAACGAAAATAATGGAAAGAGAGAGAGAGAGACACGTTGAAAATCAATTTGTCGGAAAGTCCACTTTGTCTGAATCAGACTTCAAGAATTACCGCGAAGAAAGGATAAGAAAGAAAGGATGTGACCGATGATAGTGACATTTCTCGGTAGGTCACTGCGTGGAAAATGTTTTACTTCCATGTAGCACACGCGCTAATAGAGAACACTCGAAAGCAATTCTGGCTACGCCATTACGTTTACGAGACAAAAACCTGTCGCGGATGCGACATTCCGTTTGATCGATGAAACACGAATCTCGATTGACAGCACTATAGCGTTTTACTTTTGCACGAAGCAAGAAACGTTTCTGAAAATTTTCGCGACCGCCAGTGTATCCTTACACGCGCGTTTTCTTTCACTTCAATAATTCTATTTTTAATAGAAAAAAGTATCGTTCCAGATTGTACTTCGTTAAAACGAACTTTTAAAGTAGGTTTCACTTGTTACTCCCAGTGAAACGTTAACGTTTTAAATTTAATTAATTTCGTTGAACGTTAACTGCGTTATTAGCAGAAAAAATATCCTTCGATATGGTATTTCGTTGAATGTTTAAAGTAGGTTTCATTTGATATTTACCGCGAAACATCTTATCAGAAATACAGTTTCGTAAAAAGAATTATTTTGCCTGTATCAATATTTTGCATTTAATTTAGAAATTTCATTTAAATTCCATTCCATTTCACAATTGTTTTCCGAGTGGCCTTCTATAAAGTTTATTAAATACACCGAACGTATCCGGTATCATTTCTCGTGTTCCGTTATTTTTCTATCATTCGTCGCCCCTAGGTTGCACATTCGATTGTACAGTATAAATGTTTTATAAGCAACAAATGAACGAAACGTAAGAGAATATGATCAGGTGAGAACTGGATTTATAATTCATCCACGTGTAAACTCGAACATGATGATACCATTAAATTCAACACACTATAGTTGCTTATTTCATATCAATTTCAATTCTGCACTTAGGTTTTATCAAAATGGAGAAATACAAGGAAAAGTTATTTTTCCAAGTGTTCCTATGAAATTCGCGAAATTGCCTCCTCTCGAGAATTGATTTTGCAAGCCTTTCGGCAGGTTAATGATCAACAATTAATATTTCAAAAATATTGTCACCACGTGGACACTAAAAAAACAGGTTTATAACCCGTTTTTCCAACTGTTTTCATAAAATCCGCGAAATTAGCAGTGAACCGACTTTATCCATGCTCAGAAAATCTAGACTCCATCTTGCAGGTGAGAAAATTTACAAATGATCAAAAATTAATATAACACCGTTACCACGTGGACACTAAAAGAGCAGTTCGATGAAAAGAAAGAGAATTCAGTTGAAACTCTCGTCACCTCCCTCACTTGTACAGAAACTTTCCGCAATGTAGAACCTTCTTTTAATATAGAACTTTCTTAGGAATGATTTTTGTCCACCACGAACTTCTGTCACTCGTGCTTCTACTTTGATATAATCAGAGTTGAAGGAACTACAACTACGAATTACTTTCATCGCGTTCTCCGCAACATACTTTTCCACGAGACTTTTACTTTATCAACAGAACCTTCGTGCGACACTGTTCCGACACACTCCAATCCACGTTTCCATTCAGTCACGCCGGCTAGAATTGAAAATTACAGACTTCAGAATCCGACTTTTGAGGCCAAGCGACAAAATCTTTGCACAAACGAGAAGCGTCTCTCCGTAAGGGTCTCAATCAGAGAATCCAGGTCAAAAGGGTGATGTAATTACGACATTCGATCTGTGTTGCATTTTCCACGCGGACTGATCGTTTCCTGTAATTACTGCGTTTCGTGGTGCACCGCAAACGACGGCTGTCTACTAATTTCGCGTCGGACACGACGGAAGAGAATATCCGATTAATTGTCCCCGCGTTTCACCCTTGCAGACGTAACATCCGTGTACAGGCGGCGGCGGTGAGGCGAGAAGCAACGCGAACAGACGACGAAGACGTGCCCGAGGATCCAAAAGTGCCAGATTAAATTAAAGCCCGACTCAAGCCACGCTACAACTTGATCCTTAACGAAGCTGTCTCGCGGAACAATGGACGGTGGATGACGCCGCAAAAGGATGACATTCCCTCGGTTGTCCTGTTGATCCTGTTACCCTTTCAATTGAGCTCGTTCCACGAAGAAAGAATTCAATTCGAAAGAGAACATTATCGACTACCCTCTGACGTTCAGTAACTGTATTACATTACAAGAAGTTGGATTCTGTCGTTTCGCTCGTTGTAACTGGAGAATTAATGAAGAAAACTGGAATTTCAGAACTGGAGAGTCAATGGAGAAAACTGGAATTTCAGAACTGGAGAGTCAATGGAGAAAACTGGAATTTCAGAACTGGAGAATTAATGGAGAAAACTGGAAAATTAATGGAGAATACTGGAATTTCAGAACTGCAGAATTAATGAAGAAAACCGGAATTTTAGGACTGGAGAATTAATGGAGAAAACTGGAATTTTAGAACTGGAAAATTAATAAAACTGGAGAATCTGTTCTTTTGTGGTGGTTGGTTAATGGGATCAAATTGGTGTGATTTATTTTTAATGTGATTTTGATGTAATTAATTGCAGATTGGGTGAATTTGATTGAATGTTTAATTAGGATGTAATTTATTGGGGTGATAATGATGCGGTGAGGGATGGTTTGTTACAGGTTGTGGTGAATGTACAAACGTGTAATGTAGGGATTGTAAATATTGGATAATTTGATGAATCTTCTGTGTTAATATTTTAGCTCTTCTGAAATTAATATTCTCTTATTCATGTTAGAATAATTGTTAATCTGTTACAGTGTAATTGTGTTGACTGTGAATATTGGATAATTTGATGAATCTTCTGTGTAAATGTTTTAGCTTCTCTAAAATTAATATTCTCTTATTCAGATTAGAATAACTATGAATATATTACAATGTAATGTGTAGACTGTGAATATTAGATAACTTGATGAATCTCTTATGCAAATTTTAGCACTCTTTTAACATTCATATCCTCTTATTCACATTAGAATAATCCTCATTGTATTATAATACTTATATGTCATTTATTCAGATTCATTGTAAGCAATTCTTTAATAAATTTTGTCATACAAGAAAATTTATCTTTCTTTTCTTTAATATTGTAATCGTCGATAACAATTTATTTCACTCAACCTTTTCTAAATTGACCGTCCTCTTAATCTAATCCTACGACTGCAATAATCGATTTTGGAAATCGCAAGTGCGCCCCAGGGAAAATTCACTTTAATGTGGTTCTAAACTCGATTCCGCGATCTACCCAAAAGGGACTGACAGATTTTAATTAGCGCAGCTGTACGAAGCAATCACGCGTCACAAGTGGAAGGATACTTCATGCATAGTGAAAAACCTAATGACACGAGTAATTGAATTTGTCAAAAATTCGTCGTCGCAGAAGGAAAGCAACGGAACGATGCAAAATTTCAACTAACCGACCGTTTCTTTTTCTTCTATTCTGAGTTTCCAAAAAATAATGGAAATTTAAAAATATTATCTACCTGGTTCTCCAGAAAATAAAAGAGGATTTGATAGAATTCATAACTTCATGCTTCAACGAAAACAAATTTATGACTTCATGTTCATTTTTCACAACCATTTTTTAGGAAAAAACGTAACTTCTCCTTTACAACGCAGTCATTTTTTGTATTTTTTAATATTTTTCAGCTATCCCAGCTCGGACTATAGCCGCGCTCATAAAGATTAAAATCTCTTTGGTTTGTTCAGTTTCGTACCTCTCCAACGACTTTTTATGGCAACCATGGACAAGAAATTGTTTCAAGCGCTCCGCGAGAATCGCAGTCGCTTCTAAATAAATAAACATTTTAAACCAACAAAAATACCGAGTATTCACGAAACGTTCTTCAACAAATCTGCAAAGTTTCAGATTAATCTGTCACACAGATTTCTCTTAAAAAATTCCGAAAGATCACCTAACTTTAGGTCGTCACACTAGACAAATCTCTTAAGGGAAATAATTTCAAGCGCAATCTGGTACAATTCGAATTCCAATGTAACGTAATCTTTTGCAAAAATAGTTCGAAAGGAAATAGAAAATTTGAACGAAGTGAAAAAGGAAATGAAAACGAATGGATACGTCTGAAAGAGCTCGAAGCAAGAAAATTCATTCACGGTCCACTGTTTCATTTCCAAAACGTTGCGCAATGCTGAACGGGTGATCGCTACGCGGATCGACTTTTGCTGGAAAAGGCACATTTCCCAGCTAGGGCGGAAAATCACGTGGAAACGAGATCGCTGTGGTAACTGGAATGGTAATTGTTTCAGGTATGCACGAACGTCCAGTTTAATATCTTCTTACTCGTAATATGTACTGTCTCGTTTACACGTTCGATTCTCCGTAAATATACGAGAACAAGCTTCGCCCCTGCAAATCCTACGGAAATAACTAACTTCTGCGTTGCAAACGAACGATTTTTTGAATCGTAAATACTGTCGAAGTATATTTCATGAATGAGTTTGCTATTTATTCTCGAACACGTGCAAAATTGCACACTGGAAATAAATATCGCGAAGAATTAACAAAGCGTTGCATTGTACAATCCACAATCGAAGCAATTTTCTCGATCAGTTGTTCATAATGAATTAATCCCTTAAATTTGTCGCAATGGAAACTGAAGTTGTAGTTACTGTAGATTTGTTAGAAGAGTTATCAGGTGTATCGTACGTCAAATAATGAATTCGAGGAAAATACTGACGACTTCCGGTGCAATTTAATCTTCGTTTGTCGCCGGATATATTACACTAATCGGTGAAATAGCTACGAGATTTGTAACAATGTGTACGGAGTATTATAATCACAAAGCAAAGAGCTGGGAAATTCTTGGGTGACCTTCCGCGGAAGCTTTGAGATTTCCTGATGAATGGCGAAATTTTAATTTTGCCATTTGAAACGTCGGGTTTACACAAAATTTTAGAGAGAAATTTAATCAAATATAAACGAATTTTTGTACCTTTCTTGCAAACACTGAAGGCACGATTTTCATATTAAACGTTGAAGAAACTTCGAACCTGAATATTTCTCGTACATGACAATTACTGTACTAATTTCGACTTTGTAAATTAAATTAAAAAGCTCGATATTTTGCACAACTTAAAACGAAACTTAATTTTAATTTAAATAATTCCAACTTTCAGTTCCCGGTATCAAACTAATTCATCTTCTAAATGAAATTAGTGTCCTTTAAATTACAGAGCTTATGTCAAGTGCTCGATATTCGACCACTCTAATTTTCAATTCCTCGAACCAATTCATCTTCTAAATGAAATTAACGTCCCTGAAATTAAAAAGCTCAAGTACGTTAAGTGCTCGGTACGATTCGAAAGATAAACAAACTTCGGTATTTATCACTTCATAACTATTCACTTTCTCTAATTAAACATTCATTCGGACGGCTCTAATTTTCGATTCTCGGTATCAAATACGCCGCAAACGTCGGGTGAAACGAGGGAGACTGCCACGTTCCAGGAAGAACCATTAATTACGCCAACCTGAAACCTGTAATCCCCGGATTACACGCGCAATAATGGAAGTCGATCTCGACACCTTTATAATCAACAATCGCAACGTTACAAGAATCAAATCGGGATTAAAGCTCCGTGAAAAATCTACCTTCGAATCTGGTTACAAGAAGAGGAAGAAGCTGGGTGAATCCTTCAGGAGGATGATCCGAAGAAAGCAACGAATGGTAGTCGTCGGTAGTCGCGAGAGGTTTAAATTGAATATTCGAATCGCGTCGACGACTTGTGAAAGTTTACAGGACTCTGGTACGTCGAGGAACGATCGAGACCTGCTCCTCGCGTTACCGACAAGCAGTTTATTTAATACACCCGCTCTGAAGCGATTACCAAAGCAACGGGGATGAAAAAGGGATTAGGCACGATAAAAATCGACGAGAACTGTATCGAGGTAAAAAACTGTATCGTATAAAACTGCTGTCGAAGAGGTTCGAATGGGGCGGCGCGATTAATTTCGCCTCGACGATCATTCTGCGGTGGAAAATTGAAGGCTCTCGGGAAGAAAAATGGTCCGTGTCAGCGAGAGCTTTGAAAGTTGGACTTTAAGGTTTTCAGCTGGTGAAGGAAATGCTGGGAGAAGTAGGGAGATTAATGACAGGTGAAATTTGTCAACTTTTAGTTTTTTTCCCGCGATTATTCGCTCGTGGATATCATTTTGTGGGATCGAGGAAAAATCGTGGAAATTCCGAGTGTTCATTTCGGAATTTCGAATCTTCTCGCGGAAGACGGCAAAGTAGAAAATTCGTGGGATTAATCACAGGTGAAATTTGTCGACTTCTAGTTTTCCCGCGATTATTCGCTCGTGGATATCATTTTTGGTATCGACGGTAAATATGGAAATTCGAATTCGGAATTTCGGAATATCGAGTCTTCTCGTGGAAGACGACAAAGTAGAAAATTCGCGTGAAGTATGAAAATTCGTGGTTTCGAAAGTGTCACGTGCGAAAGATTCGAAGTATGAAAATTCGTGGTCTCGAAAGTGTCCCAAACGAAAACTTCGAAAAATGAAAACATAACAACAAAAGATTTTGCATGAAGCGAAGATAATTTCTGCTGTGCAATTCTAAAGAAACTTCCGTCAATTCCAACAAGTGCAAGCTATTTATTCCATTTAAAAGGGTACCCTTGAACGCACAGTAGTTTACAGAATTAAGATCCAAAGTGAAATTTCTCCGAGGAACTGTTAATGATTGTAAATTCTGAAGCGACGACGAAGAGGACGATGGGCGTCAAAGGGCTTCTGCCAGAGTCTTTATTTTCATGGTGAGTTAAGTTTGTTACACTTGCAAATTATAATTGCACGTACGAATGAGTGGAAGGAAACGGAGGAAGGTGAAATTGATCGAATCAACGAGACAGAAGATCTTCTTTCTGGGAGAATTCACAAATTCAAGGGCAGAGAGAATCACAGAGTCGAGAGCATTGACGATTCGCTTCGTTGAACCTTCACGAGAAACAATGACTAATATACGCGACATTATTGTCGCGTATAAATTGCAACGATCGCTGCTTCGTGTTTCTCCAACTTCTTCGAGAAGAAAAAGAAATTTTAATAGGAATTTATTATGTTATAGGATATCGATGGACAAACGAGATTTTTTCCTTGGTGCTCGAAGAATATCTGAGAAACGCAGCTACGATTTTTGAGATAAAGACAAATAAAATATATTTTAATAATAAAAAGAAATTTCCTTAGTCATATAGTATATTTTAAAATGCTCTATGTAGATTTTCGTCTTTCAATTTATTTTCATACATTTCACTGATTTAAATTTCACCGGATAAATAATAGCGCAGAAATTAGACAATTCAATGACAAAAAGAAATTTTAAAAAGGTTCTGATTCGTTAAATTCAATTCTAAACAAATTTCATTTTTCACACATTTCGTTCACTTAAATATCCCCCGAAATAAAGTAACAGCGGATAATTGAGAAAAATGGTCACAAAAATATCCATCGAACAGGATTTCAAAGTTTCTATAAAAATCAACACATGTCTCAGTGCGTTTAATTAAAACACCTCGCGATCCATGCTCGTGCAACAATGGAGTAGTTAAAAGGATTTCCTCTGCAGCCACCGTGGCGTTGAATTTCAAAGCTGCGTGACCTGCACAGCGCGACACGCGTCCAATTTTGACTCTTGCTGGCTGGTTCGACATTTCAAAAGGATGTAAAAATTCGTCGAAACGCGTTCGAGCCGCTCTATTCATCGAAACGGATAGGTAGATACAAACAATTTTCAGCGTAAGGAACGAAGATCAAATAAGCCAATCAAGCTACCAGATCGATATCCATTATTCGTTCTCGTGTGAAGGATAAATAATAAACAAGTGAAAGTGATCGTTTCATTAGAACGAAAGGATGAAATTGCTCCTCGATGACGATCCACAATTTTTTTGCCAAATTTAGCGTTTATTTTTGAGAAAATTGAAAATCTGCGAATGTACTTCGAAATTGCAATAAATATATTTGCTATTATTTTTTAATAATTCAAATCTTGTCAAGTGTCTAATGTTCTGTTTATTTATTATTATATTCAACGCTATAATTTTCTGCAACTTTAAGATTTCCAATCATTTTTTAAGTTCTGATTCGTTAAATTCAATTCTAAACAAAGCTCTATCCATATATTATATTTTTCCTTTTATCACCTTCACCGCTAAAATTTCGAATGATTTTTAAAATTCAGATGAATGAAATTAAATTCTGCACAAAGCTCTATGGAAAATATTCTATTTAATTATTATCACCTTCGACGCTAAAATTTCTAACGATTTTTGAAATCCAGATGAATTAAATTAAATTCTGAACAAAGCTCTATGGAAAATATTCTATTTATTTATTATCATTTTCGACGCTAAAATTTCTAACGATTTTTGAAATCCAGATGAATTAAATTAAATTCTGAACAAAGCTCTATGGAAAATATTCTATTTAATTATTATCACCTTCGACGCTAAAATTTCGAATGATTTTTCAAATTCAGATGGATTAAATGAAATTCTCAACGAAGCCATATATCGCCACAGATAAATAAGGAAAGAGTTCCAAAGTATTCCGAATATAAACCATATTACCGTCTTATTGAAAAGGTAATGT
>NW_017100164.1:156437-178328 GCF_001263275.1 Habropoda laboriosa
TGACTTTCACGAAAGCGCCAATTAGCGAAAGCATATCGTTTCGACGAAGCATTTCTACGACCTCCTTTCGATTGATTCGTTTCGTATCAGACTAACGATTCTTGCCATATGTTTTCGTGTAAGCGTATCTTCGCCTGTTTGCATGAAACGTTTGTAAAAAAAAAAACGAGAGGTAGATTATGCTTTTACCAAGAAATGACGACTCTACTTATATTTGTTAGAAGAGTAAAAAAAAAGAAACGAAGCAAACAATTTTTCGATATTTCCATTTGATCAGTGTCTCAGTCAGGTGTAAAGAAAGGGAGAGAAATTTGATCTTTGTAAGTAATTAAAGTGCCCTTGCGTGATTCGGGTTGTTAATTAGACACTCCATCGATCATATGCCTAATTAGTAGTCCCTGTATGTTTCGAGTAACAAGACGTAGCATTTGGCTGGCCTACTTAGGATTCCATTGGATTTTCTTTTCGTACACCCACGCCGTGAATGGAGATTCTTATGGAACTCTTTTTCTCAATTTGAAGCGGAGAGCTTGTAACATATTTTAAGTACTCTGGTTAACCCCGAACTTCGAGCACCATCGAACAGTCTTCTCCAATAAAATATGAAGTTTTCTTCAGCGATCAATATTGTAACGAATAAAAGTTTCAGTCGAATCAAAAAGTATTTCATCTAATCGTTTCTCCTTGTTTAAAAAATAATAAAAATTATCAGATTAAAAAAACAGCATAGAAAATACATTTTCAACGTATGTTCAAAAGAAGAATTTGCTAAAAAAAAGAATTACCAACACAACTTCATACAACTCTAACAAAAAATTCAATTTCATCGTTACAAAAAAGGAAAGAAATTTCACTTGAATTAAAACATCACTTAAACACCAGAAAATCAAAAAATCACCTGGTATCGCCTAATCGTTTCTAGTTAAAAAGACAGCATAGAAAATACGTACAACTTCATACAACTCTAACAAGAAATTCAATTTTTTCGTTATAAGAAAAGAAAAAAGAGAAACAAATCTCACTTGCATTGAAAAATCACTTAATCACCAAAAAATCATACCTAATCGTTTCTTCTCGTTCAAAAAACACCAAAACATATCAATATTAAAAAGACAGCATAGAAAATACATTTTCAAAACAAATTGAAAAGAAGAATTACACAACACAACTTCGTACAACTCTAACAAAAAATTCAATTTGATCGTTACCAAACAAAAAAAAAAACAAAAGAAAAAAGAAGAGAAACAAAAGGAAAGGCAGGGTGCAACAAGTTGCAGGAGTCGTCGAAATGAAACGTGTCCTAAAACTACCGTTCCCTTGGACCCACGTTCGAACACCGTCTGACTTTATGTGTCCCCTTAAATCCCTTCGTACATAAAAGAAACTCCGCAGCGTGGAACGAACCTGGACGAGTTTCATTTGCGAGGTATCCTCGTCGAAACGTTAAACACCGTCTCTGTGCGCCGGTAGGTGTGAAGCACGTCCTTTAACGGTGCAAACGAAAAATCAATCCTCTCATCTGTATTCCATCCACGAATCGCTTAACAGTGCGTAATTATTTCAGTGGCCTACTTAACGCCTCATTAGGATTGTCTCTGTCCTCTCCCCCTCGCCCCCATTTCTTCCTGGCAAACGAAATTAATTTCCTGGTCGCGATCAGCCACGTGGACCAATTGAATACGTTCCGTGTGTTGTACAGAATTTATACGGATTCGATCGTCTTCCATTAGCCGAACAAACCAAGGATATTCATTAGCATGTGGGACTTGTGCCTGTGACAGTGTGTTGTAACAGCAAATCGGTTAAAGAAATATTATACAACGCGTATCGCCAACCCTGTTGCTGTTACTATCGACTATACAGAGTGTGAGTATCCTTCACTAACTGTTAGGGCTTTCGATCGTTCAAGCTTTGCCGGTTTTTGCACGTGTGTGCCGACTAATGTTCTAAGGCTTCGAAGGACCAGTTTCTTGATTGAAACACTAAGTTTCTATTTTATGTTCTATTCCACTGCGAAGTGAGAGGTGTTTCTCTTGCGAGTGGCCAAGTGATTCTTTTGCGAGTTGCAAAGTGTTTCTGCTGAAGTCTCTGCGGTTTCCCTCGACGAAGACTCCTATTTTCCTAAAAACACCCCGATTGGTGATTTTTCCTTTTCTAGATCACCAATCAGTTTACTCCGGTGCATCGCAACCTCCCTCCATTTCGCCCTTAGCACGTTATCTTAGAGTGGGGTAGACAACGACCGGAAAAAGTGTTCGGTGGACGGATGAGTGGGAATCCTGTGGAATCTCCGCTTTCCTAGGCTTTGTTAAAGTCAAGTGGCCCATCGACGTTGGCAAAAGTCGTGGACCACTTTTCTATTTTCCGTTCGGAGACTCCAGGATTTATGGCAGGGTGTGGTCCTAGGGACCAAGTGTCGCAGGCAACGCAATAAACACTTGTGATGTTTTGAGAAAGCGATATTTGCCTGCGACGGCGACCGGACATTTAACTGCCATAAATCCGGCTACAGGATACGCCTTAACATTAACCCTTTAATCCTTATGTCAATAACCACAATTGTCGTTTACTTTGTCGTTCAATTTTAGTAGTTTTCTCGTAACAAAATTCTAAACTTGAAGCAAACAGGGATAGGAAATGTGCCAAATAACAACGATCTGGCCGGATATTAAAATCTTTCACCGGGAAGATCAAATATTTTGAGTGAGAATGTGCAAAAGAGTACCCGATTATTGACATAAGGGTTAACCTGTAACAACGAGTCAGACTCGTGACAGAAATTCTAGCGGAGATGTGAGAAAAATAGTTGTATTAACCCTTTCGACTCCTTTGTCGAGTGACTCGACGTCAGTTTTATTCACATTATGAATGAAGTAATTTTTAAATTGCCAGTTTAAATGTGTTATATTTTGCAATATTTTTTTTACCTGGATGAGCAACAGGCACACGTACATATGACACTTAATGCTATTTTCAATATGATTAATTTGGTCTTTCGAAGTGCATTTCAAATAAAATTCTTAAAATAATAGGGAGTTATTGAAAAGACAATTAAAAAAACAATTTGGAGTCAGAGGGTTAATAAGAAAAATTCATTGTAATCCTAAGTTTCGTTTGAATTTGTAAGACCGAGGATTGCTAAATGTAATTAATCTATAACAGATCAACTTTTGTTGCCTGATACAGTACTGAAACACTAAATAACCGACGCTCAGATGCGTAGTCAGAAAAAAATCACAGGTTAAGGGGCTAATGTTTGGCTGCCTGAGCAACGCAGATTTTATGCGTGAAGTCAGGTGAATTCGGTGTAACACGACAGAAGGGAATTTCGAATGAAAAAGAATTTTACGTTTCTCCGGTAGATATGCTACATAGGATGGACCACGTGAAACGGGCCACCTAATTATTTTCCCCAGCTATCAAAGGGTGAATGAGATGGAGGAAAAATTGTTTTTTCATGGAAGAAGTGGCAAAAAATGAGAGAAAGTTGCACGTTTGATTTAAAATTGAGTAAGATGGACGAAGAATTTTTTTGATGGGAGAAATGGCGAAATGTGAGGAACTTTCATGTTTGATACAAAATTTTAGAGTCCAAGATCATTTTAAAACATAGGTGGCTGGAAGAAAAAACAGAAAAAATGGTATTTACAAAAAAGTTTTCTCTCATCTATTCGCCCTTTGAAACCATTTAAATTACGTGTAAAAATATTCTCCTACATACCACCACAGCTAGAGATGATAATTAAGTGGCCTGCATTACCATATAATAAATTTTGGCTTGCTTGAAATACTGCAGTTTACATCGTTAACATAAAGATTAATTGAAAATTTACCAAAACAAATTCTTTCACATCTCGAATATACTTTCTCGTCGAAATTTTATTGCCGCGAATATTCCTCCCGAAAGATCATTCAATTTACATTTCACTGCTTACAATTTCACGTATACGGTATCAATAAACCCTTTTGATTGAACATTCCACGACTCCTCCTCCTTTTCTTTCCACAGAATAACGTAACCTTCGTACAAAAAATTACATTCCATCTGTCCGTGTTCAAATGAAAATTTTCGCACAATCCCGGCCATTCAATTTTTCCTGCCCCCGTGAAAACACGCGGTATTTCAATCGTTCGTTACGAGCCCCTCCAAATGTAAATAAAACACGTCACGGGCATTTCCATATGCAGAAGCGTTAATTAGCTCGGACTCGACTTTAATTACAGAGTCATACGGCACGGTATTGGAAACGAGGCTGAGCCGCAACGAGATTTAAGAGATCCGATTAATACCGCGCGATCATTTCACCGTTCTGCCTAGGTTCGTTGATAAATCGAATAATTGCGCGGCAAAGAGCCTCGTTCATCTGCTCTGTCTGTCCACCGAAAGCAAACATTCTACAGGGTGAACGAGAAGAAAGGTTAAAAAGTTCGAGAAGTGTACAGTAGTTGGTGAAGCGAGGAAAAAGTTTCTGGCGACATGTGCGTTGAAGTTGTAACAGCGGTCGCGAGTGTTGATCGAGCAACGCGATTCAGAGTTCAGCCCTACCGAAAGAAAATAAACCGAAGAGGTGTAGTAACGTGGAAATAAAGGGGAAAGAAGTGGAAGATAAGAATCACGTTGCGGTGATTGATTAACCTGTTCGATAGCTCAATTTCCAAATCTTCGAATTCATCTTGGGGGTGTAATTAGAAGTTTGTGAAAATTTCGACCGGATCTCTAGATAAGCGATGTTGTGCCTTAAATACTCTGTCGTTTAAATAACTCCGTTCCCTAATTTAATATTTTTCACATAATTAGTGAAAAAATGTTAACTTTTCCTTTGCAATTTTGCCAAAATTATTCATCTTCTTGCAATATAGAACGCGCTAAACAGTTGTTACCTCCGGCCCCAGTTGCAACACTTCCGGTAGCATAATGAGTCATAAATGTTGCAATTCGGCAAAAGTTAGGTTCGGTTAGCAGTGCAGCACACGTCACTGAGCTACACAGAAGTCATTTCGTTGATACCATTAAAGCGTGTACCATGTGAATCTTCTATATTCAAATCTTAACTTTTCATCGTACAGAAACACGTACAGTTTTGAATATCCCTGACGAATCTCGAGCAACATATTTCTATAGCTCATTGAGATTGCTCTCACCATCTAGCTGTTCTTCCTCAGACGGTGAAAATAAAGAAGCAACATTACGTGATCTGAATACCGATCCAACAGTCAACTTGTTAACCCCATGTTACAGCCATATCTTATCCTACCAAATAGGAACACTTATGTACATTTACGTAACGCAGAAGTTATCTAGATATCTCCCATTTATTTCTAGAAAATACGAGAAAGAGTGGAATGGAAACCTCGAGTATATCTTTTCTCACAATTTATCGGACAAATGTGGCGTACTCTTTCAATCATTGCTAACTTACAAGACAGAGTTACATTTTTATCGCAGTTTTCAAGACTTTTTCATTCCACTCACCCTCGTAAATATTACAAACCCTCAAAGCTTGCAACCTTTCCTTTCGACGTCCCTTACTAATTGCAAAGAGGAAGGTAAGCAAACGTTCGCCTCTTCTCTGAGAATAAAAATGTGTACCTGACTGACGTGATACATAGGATTCATGCAAGGTGGACAGGAATTTAATACGTGCCCTGAAGAGACATAATCCTAGCATTTTTTCGCCGTCGTCTACAGAGATTCCACTTTGTGATCCCGTTTATTAAGAAAGTTTGTACGTATTCGACGAATTTATACGCGTTCAACGAGGAAGCGAATGGATCGTTTGTTCTACCGTGCTGGATTAATTACGAAACGGAGGACCTGTCGTCGGTTGATTAACATTGCGACACGTTTCAATTTGTTATCACCTGTGGTTTCTCCGTTTCTCGACTCGGGCAACTGAACCGTTTTTTAACTGGAAAGGAGAAACCAGAGATCGCGTGTCCTCGCGCGTGTCAATTTTCATCGGTCCCACGGCTACGGCGGATTCGACGCTGATAAATCGCATGATTGATCGACTTCCGCGAGAATTGGATCGTGGACGCCCGCGTGCTGCAACGCGTGCGTGCTCGAGATTGTTCACGGAACATTTACCCTCGCGATGAAATATCGAGCCAGTGCGAAGGGAACAGACTGGTCAGCTAATTCTTTCGTCGGATTTTTACACAGACTTTTTTTCGACGTCTTTAAATGGCCGAATTTGAGGCAAAATTGGAGTCCGTTTGTACGTTTGAGTATTGAAATTTTGGGATGCTTATTTTTTTATAAATTTGTCAATTGTAAGGAAAAAGTTGCAGTCAGTTTGGACATTTAAATGCCCAAAATTTTAGGATATTTATTTTCTTGACAAATTTATGAATTGCAAGGAAAACGCAGTCAGTTTGCACGTTTGAAAACCGAAATTTTGCGATGTCTATTTTTTTTACAAATTTATGAATTGCAAAAAAAAATTTGTAGAATATTTTAGAATATTTCATTTTTAGAAATTCATGAATTGTAAAGAAAAGATGCTTCCTTCTATACCATAATAATTAAATTTCAGAGGTTAAGTTGTAGTCCATTTGTAAGTTTTTTTTATAAATTTAGCAATTGTAAACAAAATTTAATTTCTTCTATAGCATACTATCGTTAATTATCTATATATAATTATCGTTACTTAAATTCTGACAAAACTGCAGAAAATTCGTAATATTCCTCTATATTACCAAATAAATTTCAAACGAAAGGAATTACGTATAGAAAAAATTTCCCATTTAATTCTTCGTCACTCCGTTGAAAAGCCTTCCTACATAAAATTGTCAATTTCAACGCTTCAGATTGTTACAAAAAAACACTTCTTTCACTTAGAGAACATGTACCCTTTAAAGATCCGAAATAAAATGTTCGTACGAGTTTCTAAAAGGTAACACAGTAATTTTGCCAGCGAAATTCGTGTTGCAATCGTAAACCCAGGCTCGTACGCCTTCCTTCGAGAATATCTTTGCAAACTCCCTACGTTCGTACATTTTTTAGATCCACATATTACAAGATTTTTCAACGAAATCACCTTATTCCTCACAATGAAACGAATAATAAACGCGTTTCTGCTAACATAAAGAGAGGCACGAATTTAAAATTAACCTTCTGTAAGGTTATTTTTCTTCGTACGTGAAAAAAAAAGACAGAATTACAGTTAGAATTTTGCATTTTGTTGCAATGAACAGTATACGAAGAAGAAGAAAAAATATACTACGCAAAAGTATACCGATAAACAAATGAAACGAGACTTGATACAGGTAAATGGACAGGTAACTTCCACAAAAGAGACAACAATGTATATCCTTTCGGTGAATTATTGAAAATACACTCAGATATGCGTTGACCCTTCTAACAACCGGCACGTTTAACGATGAACGATAAATTCATTCGAGAAGCTTTTCGATCACTCGTCGCAACTTTGATACTTCGTTCCACCTGTTGATTGCTCTGTTAGCTATGCGCGTACGAGCGGTAACGAGAACACAAAATGTAATATTGTATCGAATCACGAGGACAGATTTTCCCGAAGAAAATATTTCTTCTGGAAAATTTTCGTCAATGAAAAAACTTTTACGTAACACAGTCGAACCGATCTGTCGAATTCTTTCGTTTAATTACAGTTACGAAACTTCCTGCCGAACGGAACCGAAAAAAAAGATACACTCGGGAAATCAGAAAGTTCGCGGGAAAACGTGTTTCGACATATCCAAGTCTGTGCAGTCTCTGCCGGTTGAAATCACCGCTCGTCGTTAGAACGACGAAATCTATAGATCGTAAATTACGAGCCACGTCGCTTTTCTGGTGGAAAAAGTCGCTTGGAGATCTCACCGTTTAACATTCGAACGTAAAAAAGAAAAGAAAAATAGACGAGTCGTCTTCGGTCGGTCCTGGAAAAAATTCCGCGCGATTAAAATTCGATTCGAACGTAGAAAAATCATAGAATAATAATAAATCATAAAGTCATAAAATATACAGGCCGTCTTTCACGATTTTTTCGTCTCATTTTCTTTAACTCATTTGAACTCATTTTTTTCAACGCAATTTTAGAAGGCAAGCGATAAAAATTATATGAAATTTTTAGAACACTCTATATAGGTAAATACGGCGCAAATTGGTCCGAAAATTGGCTTAAACCGAACCGCAAGTCCGTGTCCGCGGTCGCTCGATTATCATCGATTAATTAGTCCCATTGTGGAATTAATATTAATTATAGAATAATTCGAGCGTCAGATTCTGTTTCGCCAATTATGAGTTATGTGTGAAGTAGTAGATGCGTCGGTACGTGACTCGTTTCGCAAACGCATGCGAATCACGCGCCCGTGAATTACTTATGGGACCGTGGCCGATTTCCCTGGGCGACACAAAGGAAATGAAATTCGTAATCTAGTTTAGGGAGCTGCTGGCAGAAAAATCTATCGATCGACTCGATATTTCGCACGTGTGCGATCCTCAGCGGGAAGAAATTACGGGAATACCGATGGAACAACTGTGAACTCGCTAATTTTTCGCACAGGCATAAATCGACATTGCAGACAAATTTCTTTTGCTCTTGAAAAATATCGCTTTCTCAGACAGAACGTTTATTTTAAATTTGATCTGCCAAACGTTTACTGTTACTTTAACCCCGCAAGAAATTGACTTTCACGTAAGTGCATAGGTAAATACTCGAGAAATTTTTCGAATCGATTCTCTGGGACGCGAAGCTCCGTATAGGAAAAATAACACTCGACAATACCAATTAATCTCTCTACAAACAGAAATTAACGTCGTCGGTAAACCGTGTGTAAATATTTTCGAATTTCTGTCCAAGTGAATTGTTCTAAAAATGAACCAAATTTCGAACGAAGAGGAGACTAAACTGTGGCGATAATTGTCAAAAGGGGCAGTATTAATTTGAAAACAAACTACCAGCTAGCACCTGAATTATTTACGCGTGTTTTAAACGCACGTTTATTATTTCACAGATCTAATTTACCGGTTTATGAACGCGTTTTTCGAAAGCGCGATATCGTTGCGCATGCGAGAGTACGATCGCGCGGAATGTTTGCCGAGGACTGGATCGAGTTTCCGTGAAATATTTTTCCCGCTAGTTTCATTAAAATCCCTGCTTCGAATTTCCCGGGCGTAAACGCCAGAATGGATCTCGAATAACGAGTCGAAAGGGTACCTCCGACGATATTTTCCTGAGAAATTGACGCACTCTCGCAGAGCGTAACGCGAGAAATTCATTGAAAATCAGCAATAATAGAATCGAATTCAAAATTTCATACTAAAATCACGAAAAGAAAGACGTCGAAAAATAAACGTTTAAAAGATAGCATTTAAATTATCCCCGTTCACCCAACTGTACTCAAGCGAATACGTTATTCTCGACGGTTTCAAGCAGAATAACACGAAACGTCGTTATTTACAGCGGAAAATCAAACAGCTTGTATGAATTACCATACGAAACCGCTTCGAGCCGACTCCGTCTTAGGCAGATGCATTCGTAATTGGCAGCACAGTAAGCCAATGGCGTCGTAACGCCGCCAGAACGAGATTGAATGGTCGTCAGGGGGGACGAAACTGGCTGGTTCTCTGTTGATTGGTTCACTGACACGGAATCGATCGGCAGCGTGTACACGCGCCGAGTTAACTGATTTCGATCAATTCGTGTTTCCTCTACCACCCTTTTACAACAAGGGCTCAGCTACTTTTCATTAAAGCTTTGTTACCATAAGCATCTTCAAGGGATGGCTCCTCAACCTCCCTGTCCTTGCGTGATTAGAACTAACGACTATCTAAACATACACGAATAGAAAACTATACTTGTACATCTATTTATGTATATTTAGGCGCATCTGTATACGATATATGTATCTTGATAATTCTCCGATGTACAGGCATATTAGACTCGGTGTGGGAGTCGAATGGCATCGACACTCGATTTCATTTCCTCGGGGACCATCGTTGTCGCTCGATATCACCTTCGAACCTTCTCTCTCTCTCTCTCTCTCCCTCTGGTCAATTAGAACACGCTAATTGGAATAAATGAATTAGAGCCGTAGCCAAAGTCGACCTCTATGGCATCTCTAAAATTCATCGATCAGTCCCCAAGATCTTACGACACGTCGATCTAGTATCAAACTTTGTCCCGTTCTTCGACACGATCCAGACTGAAATGTCGTATTTCACGGAGGAAAAGAATCATGGACGATTTTGACGAAAGACGGTGTTTAGAAAAATACGTTCAACTTGTACAAGATCGTTCGGTGTGTATAGACATATGAAGTATGTAGCGCGGGATAGGTGGCGCCAGGTCCGTACATGCAACAAACTCGAAACACCGATCACGAGTTCTCCCTATCTCTCTACAGCTTTTCGACCTCCCACGCGGAACTTTTCACAAGAAATCTGCAGAGGGAAAAGGGGGATCGTCGACAACCCCCGTCACGTTCGGGGACACTTTTTCGAGGAGGGGGGAAAGAATTGTTCCGGTTGTCTTGGCCGATGCTAAGACAACAGCGGTGTAACGAGTAACCGAAAGATTACTCTTGTTTGCACTCGGGATCTCCGGTTTGCTTTTCTCGCTACTCTAATTCCTCCGGGTACCTTGGAGCCAGCGACGACCGAACCCGAGGAAACCGCCGGTAAACATGGAGAACGCTCGATCCGACGAATTCAGGGCCATTGGCCTATCTGTTCTTCCTTCGATCCTTTCGATATGGTCACAAGAACACCGAGCGGACTCTCCAGAAGTTCCTCGCGCGTCGAACTATTGTTGTATCACTTTTCGGTGTACACGACGAGAAACATCGATTCACGATTGAAAAATATATGTGTATCTGTACACGTGGGAGGAGGAATTACGACGGGGGAGAGTTGGGACGACTTGGACGGGGATCACGGATGTTAGAGGATCGAGATGGTGGAGAGAAGAGGTGCATGATGTTGCACGAGGTGATATGGAGGTGTCAGGAGCACGACGGCTCGCATCTCAACCGCGCGGCGGCTCGGAGTCGACTGGCATCCCGAAGGCTTCGACGCCTCCTGCTGGTCGCTCGGTGGTCCTCTCTCGCACCACCAGGCGCAGACGCCCCAAAACAATCGCCGGCCACGATCTGTTATTCTTGCTTTACATCGTGCGTACAACCTTGCCTCTTATACCCCAATCTCTATTTACCTTTCTTCTAGCCACTTCTTACAGATATTCTGTTATCGTTACCACCTTCTGATTCGTGTTTACACGCTGAGTATCTCGCTGTTGGTTCGTCGTAGCTTTTGTTTTCGAATCTTCACAGTGTAATCTCACTTATTCGTGGAATAAATGTTTATTGCGAAATGGTCGATTATGGTCGCTGATAATCGAGATATCGACTGAAGTATGGAATAGACGCTAATTACGGTTGCTGATAATTCAGACATCGACTGAAATATGGAATAAACGCTAATTACGGTCGCTGATAATTCAGATATCGATTGAAATATGAAATCACCGCCAACTATGATCGCTAATAAACAAGACGCGACCTCAAGTTATATTTAAAAGGAAAAAACTTGTTTCGGCTTTTCAGATTTAAGGGGGTTCTGTGTATTTTTTCCATTTCTCATTTTCGTCGTTTCATTTGTTTTTTCTTTCTCTTTTTATAACTCTGTGTACGAAGGCTGGATGTTCAATACGTCGAATTACCGAGCAAATATTCCATATTAATGTATGCAGAAATAATTATTTTTTGTAATTTGTACTGCAACGAATACGTTCCGATATTACGAAATAATTTGCGTTTTAATAAGGATGCTGTTGTTATTTCCTTGTTTTTTAGTCATGTTTTTAATAATTGACGAAAGAGGAGCGACGGAAACACCGACGAAAATGAGTGATAATGTGTTAAACCGGTTTTATGAATGGAAAGAGAATTTTAACGACGTGAAAATCGAGTATTATATTCTCTTAATAGGTTTATTAAAGCTGTTATCGTGATACGCTCCAGCAAAAATTTCGTTTTATTTTACGAGAGACTTTAACTGTGAACGAGAAATTGTCGGAAACAGTATAGAAACCTGATTACACTTTACTATCCTACTCTTTAACGTGCAATCGTTATACGAATAAAATTGAAGAAATAAATACTCGATCGTGTTTTTATACCCTCTTAAAAATTATCATATTGCGAAATTATTTAACGAGCCAATTTAAAAACACTTATAAACATTGTAATTACAATTATAAAGATAATAGTATGTATGAGCTTTTGAATATACCAAAAAAAGAATTATTTTCACGGACAAATGAACTCGAATATCGAGGGATTTTCTACGAAAATCACTTACTAACCTAATGATTAGAAGAATTTCGTTTCAACAAGGTTGCACAGTTCTCTCTTCGTCCCACTGCCGTACTGTTTCGCGAAAACTTGCAATGTCGTATCTCATTAACTCAAAAGGCGTTTCGACGTTGTCTCGTGGACGCGACAATAGAAACGCCGACTTTCCCTTTGAATTTCCTTCCTGCTTATTCATTTCTTAGCCTCCACTCGTCCCCTTTTCCCGCTTCTGGTGTTCGTACAACGAACATATCCGTGCCACGGGTACCACACGCTTGCCTCATTTTTCGACTCGCCTATTCGTGTACACATTTTTCATTTCAGGCCTCCAGCAACACATATGTGATACATATACGTGTAGAATGTTTAAAGAGGAAAAATTCAGGATTTAAATAGTTAAATAGAAAATTCTTTGTAAACATACGTCGAGAAATTGCATTTTATCGGAGTTAGAATTAATTGGGTGAAACAAGAACTTCGATTCGTTAAACAGAGAGAAGTGTGTAATAAGAAACTTTGTAAATCCTTGATGATAACTCACGACAAACCACGAAATTGTCTCATTCTATTCTTACGTTAGCTTGAAGTTTGCAAAATATAAAATAAAATGCAACGAATACAAAGGAAATTATATATATAAAAATAAATATAACATAAAAACAAATACGAAATAATCGAGTATACAGAACCTAATGAATCCAAAGTGTCTTCAAACGTCTCAAAGTGGATGGAAATTTTTCCTGATAAAAACAAAGTGTGTATCCAAGTGAAAAAGGAACACGTGAAACGTCGTTTTTAAATATCAAAGTAAAAACGAGGAAGGACTGTGTAAAGGACGAATAGGAGCAGACAAATCCCTCGCACGATTAACATCAGAAATCTCCTTCAATTCTCAAAAGGATTAACCCTTTAATCCACGCTAATTAAATATTTCCCATTCAACTTGGTGTACGCCTAAACTATTTTTTAAACACACCTATGGTTCACGGCTGTCTGGTGAAAAATCCTGCTCAGGGCGGGAATCAAGCTCTTTTTCGAATTTATATTGCTCACTTCTCACCTTCCTGTCCCCGTAACTTTTATTATTGCATTATGTATGCATGAGTTTTTGCCAGTTCCCGCAATTTCACGGCTGACGTTCCTCTCTCTCTCTCTCTCTCTCTCGAATTAAAAAAAAAAGGAGAAGGAAAAAAAAATCCCCGCCAAGAGTTACAAGGTGGCCAGACACCATATGCTTTCGATTCGCGTTTACATCACACGCACGTCCCGAACACCTGAGGAGAAAAAGGTCGGACGATTCGGACACCTAACAACCACACGTGATTCTATTTCTTACCACCTTCGGCTACTTTGTATGTTCGCTACACGCTGAGCTTTCGTCTCTGTAGCAATTCGCCGGCCCCCCCACTCCCCTCGAATTAGCACAAGTTACTTTCTCGGCTAGTTTTCGCTGCTTCTTCCTTCGGGAAACTTTTCCAGTCACTTTCTAACGAGCTGGCCTGTTGCGGTTTGTCGCCAAGTGGATTTGATCATTCCTCACTTTCGTTCTCGTTCGCGGAGCTCGTAAAATTGTGATTCTCGTTCGTCGTGGAGGAAAAGGACAATGTGTGCGGTAGAGAAGAGTGATAGACGATTTTTCGTATAGAGGAAATTGATAGCGCGGAGTATATAACCTGTGTTCGATGTTCGGTCTTGGAGGAGAAGAGGAATGATAAGGAACGCGAAGGATTTGAAAGGAAGAAATTTAGAGTTAATTTTGTAAAGAGGAAGAAATTATTTCTAATTCTTATGATGTTCCGAATTTTGGAGAAGATTAATTTTAAAAATGTCGTCGTGTACTGTAGTCCAAAAGATTGGTATCGTTATGATAAGGAACGCAAAGGATTTCAGAGAGAAATAAGAAATTTTGAGTTAACTCTGTGAAACAAGATAAATTATTCTTAATTCTTACGATATTTCGAATTTGTGAAATTTAATTTTGGAGAAGATTAATTTTACCGTAGTCCAAAAGATTAGTATCGTTACGCGCGACAAGGAGCGTAGAAAATTTGAAAGAAAAATAAGAAATTTAGAGATAGCTTTGAAAATTTTGTGAAAGAAGATAAGTTACTCTCAATTCTTCAAATCGATACCGAATTAATGAAAGAATTGATAAAAGATATAACATTAAAATAAGTAGTGACAGTGTACATATCCTGAAGCAGTATATGCATTCGTCAGTCCGTTATTCGTCTTTGAAAGGTGTACACTGCATTTTCCTCCATTGTGAGAGACGAGGGAATTTCTATACGCGTATAAAGCGTCTTTGAATCCTATTTGTCGCTGAAAAATGCCTCTTAGTATCTAGTCGAACGCATTCGCGTGTGTTAAACTTTATTCCACGTGCTTGCGTGATATTGTATTGGATATATTTCACGCTTCTCCAAAATTAAATACCAAAACATTCCAATCTCACTTGTTGCATACTCGAAACATTCGTTAAATTCGCCAAATCAGCGATGTCGAATAATCGAATAAAATCTCATCGGCACTGTTCCCTCAATAATCGTCACCGCCATAAAATTTCGTTCACGATCAATAGTATCCTATCGCCAATCATGTTTTCCCCACAAAGTAATCCGTCTTGTCAATTTCTTGCCGCCCCAAAAACAAATCCACGGCATAATCCCCACACTTTCTTTCTGTCGATGCAATTAAACGTTCTTTTTATTTTTCGTTATTCACTTCCCACCCTTTTTATCGTACATCCATATTTTCAATATCACAGAATATTTTTCAGCGGAAATATAAACACAGATCAAATAATACCACAGATATGTTTTTCCTTTTTTTTTTTTTTTTTGGAGGATTACCTGGAATTTTAACGCAATAACGCAGCTACAACAGGGAAATTCGGAGGCAAATCCTGGCCCACTGCTGTTGACGTACAACATAACGCGAGGACGAACAGAGGGAATTGAGATAGGGGAAAAATTCCAGCATTATCACAAATAGCGTTTCACGTGCGGATGAATAAAAGGAGACGAGCAGTAATTTTAAGTGAACGTTACTTCGAGTCACAGCTCTCTTTGGATAATCTTATCAGCAGGTGGTACCTTTTTCGTAGCTTTTCGTACGCTCGCGAGCTTTTAACTTCACGCTCTTGATACAACTTCGGAGAAGAAAATTCATCTACAACGTACGAGAACTCTTTAAAGCGCCACTTTTGAATCGTCGCCCCTTCACACTGCGCGTGAAAAAGTTTATTCGCCATTGTAAGGAGAATTAGCATTGGAAGTGCAGACAGAACTAATAAGCGCGAAAGTCGCCTCCTTTCAAGCGTACACTTTTTTAAAGATAACGAGGTAATGTGTATTTATAGATGAAA
The DNA here is from genome assembly GCF_001263275.1 of Habropoda laboriosa. NCBI lineage: Eukaryota > Metazoa > Arthropoda > Insecta > Hymenoptera > Apidae > Habropoda > Habropoda laboriosa. The sequence continues at coordinate 172,120 of NW_017100164.1, forward strand.
GTGTGACTATCCAAAGCTGCCATTTCCCTTATACTCCTCGTTTGTAGCATCTCCAAGTCTCACTCCAGACACGTAGATACATAACACGGTTGTGACAAGTGTGACAAATCTGTGACATATATAAAGTACGCAGTTATAGGAAGAAAACGTGTACTTTTGATATTTACGCGAAATCCTCGTTTCTGGATTTTATCGCGCACGAAAGGTGAAACACTTATGACAAAAGCGCCTCCTCATTATTCATGGTTTCTTAAATTTTTACGACACCGAGAAAATGGTCAAAGTGGGAAACGTTACTTCAGCTTGAAGCAGTAATCGTTTCACTGTATAATTGCTGCATAAAGGGAGATTTATATTGCACTCGTGAAAGATCGTTCCAGTTAGCTGGAACAGCTTTTTCAATTCTGATTTTTCAAATATTCTTCACGTCGAATTAATGAAATCTCAGTGAGCACTCGAAAAAATATCTGACACGCGTATTTCTCTTTCCTTTTATTGTCGGCAATCGTTCACATTAAAGGGGTGAAAATCGTCCGCAAAAATGAGGGTGGTAAATATATTTGATCGAATATCTCGGAAATGATTGGAGATAGAGGAATGGTGTAAATTGAAAAATCCTGTATTACTCGAAGATAAAATTTCAAAAATACTAAATTACTTATTATTCCCTTATTTTTCTGTCTCTAATAATTTTAGAGATGTTAGACGAAATATATTTGCTACCTCCAACTTTGAAGGCGATTTTCACCCCTTCGTATAAAAAAAGAGAAACAATATAAAAAAACACGTATCAAATATATTTTTCGGAACTATTATAAATGAAAGTGTGATAAAAATCAGTGATGAGGTTCCCTTTTAGGAGGCACACGATCCAAACTCATTTGTAAAACGCTGCACAGGTGAACAGTACGAACAAGCGATAGAGCAAATGTTCCAGATATCCCGAACAATGAAATTTCTCATTCAAATGTCATTTTTTATTCTCTTCACTGCAAGTTAATTCCAGGAAGTAGCGGAAACAAAAAACTAACGAATCCCTCTAGCTCGCGTAATTACTTTCATCCACACATCCGTACATTTTCTCCGTAAAAATGATCGCGTATTGATTAGAAATTTCCGTAAGAATGTTCCAGCGAATCTGGGTCAGCTGCTAGAATTTCTCAACGATAAATGATGCGATGTATCGAGTTGGTGCATATAAAAGCAGAAACTTTAGAAGCTGTTGCATTGTTGGAGTTGTGTATTTTTCGAGCTGGAGTTGTTGGAGCTGTGAACTTACAATTAGTGCAACAGTGAGAGGAACAAACTAACAATTAGGAAAAGATCGTCGGAAATTCATTTGAAAAATTTCGTTTTCACGTGCAAATTACCAAAATAGAGATCATGATCGGCTAAATTACTCGTCGACGAAATGTTCACCGAGCTACTCGAGTAATATCAGAAACTCGATGTTTGTCAATTATTTTAATCAAGCGTTACACTTGAGAGGCGAACAATATTTTCACTCAAACTTCCCTGTGCAAAACGACAATTCTACGTACACCAATTGAATATAATTCTCCTTCGGTAATTGGAAACAAGTGCAACTTCAACGAAGTACGATACACGTCGCAAGAGAGAAAATCTCGGAAACGTTCTCCGCAAGCTGATTTGCCTGATTAGCTTGTACAGAAACGTTTCTCCTCTCGTGCTAGCATAACTTGTCAAAACAACGTGTCCGAGACGGGAGCATACAAGTTATAAAACAGCGGGAATTGCTAACTGAAGCAACATATTTTCGAGATAAAGCGAAGCTAGTCTACGACCCAGTTTCTCCGTTTCACTTCTTTTCCAAGCAACCCTCGACGCGTGTGTCGGTTTTTGTCAACCGTCGGACCTCCGTTCTGTTCAATTTTTCTGCCTACTTTTCTTGTATCCACCGATTTCGTTTGAATAACACGATTCGAGGCATTCGTGTACGTCGACCAAGTGAAAACACCGAATACCATAATTTCCAGATAAACCATCCCCCTTTTGTCCGTCTTTGTGAGCCGTGGCTTGTCAGATATCTCGATTCGATTTCTATTCACCCGCATCGAGAGGGTCCGCCTTGAAATCATCGACTCACATTTCATCGACGATATTTCTTCATTAAAATTTTTGTGACACCTTCAACTTTTTGTTCTATAGAAAATAGTGAGGCGAATGATGGAATCTGATTGTGACACACTTGTTCTGCTACATTGTGTATCGTACGTTAATAATTAAATGTCGGGGAAATGTTTGTCGGTGAATGTCGATGTCGATGGAAACATTGTCGGTGATTTCAAGGTAACCCGCATCAAGGGTGAAGGTATCAGCTTTTTATGTGTATGAAGCTTTATCGTAAATTACTTTGTGATGTTATAAAGTTTCCGACAGGGGATGTTGGAAATAATTGGATTTTAGATTTTCAGATAAATTGAGGAGTATGGTGTGGAAAATGTAACCATTTCACACAGGATAATACGTTTTCAACTGTTTTTATATTTAACCCTCGTTCGACTAAGATCTATTTCTTATCATCTTTTTGCTGTGATTTAATCATTTTCGTTCACTTTGTTGTCTTAAAATTATCATCATACGAAGCATTCTTTTTATGTTTTTAGAATTTCGCAATCGTGCTTTCCTTGTTCTAGAAGCTTTGTTTGAATTAAAATAGGTGTCTCGTTTGCACTGATATCAATTACAATTTAATTTGCAAAATGCAGTAAGACGAAGTGAATAGATTTTTTTTCTAAACTTTATCGTGCTTTTGTTCTATTTAAAATATGAATTTATAAAGCAATAACGTAAACCTAGTGCAGAAAGTGTGAAAAGCTTCAAGAAATAGCTATTAATAATTAATGGAGTGGAGGTGTACGAAAAGAGGCCAAAATGTAAAAGTAACAGAGTGCAATGGAAATGCGCTTTTAATGTTGCGCGAAAGTCACGATCCGACGAACAGCATCCACGGCTTTTTTCCTCGTGTATTCATTATAAAAACTGTACACGAAAAATTTAACCATACTTTATATCACAATGGACAGAAACGTGAAATTAGAAAATGCTGTATAATTGAAACGAAATATACACGCTTTCCTTCAACTTCTCGCAATTGAGAAATGAAAGCTTTGTCGTGAAAAAGAGAAAAAATTAGTAAATTTCTGTTTTTTTTTCTTTCCACAAACAAGATCGTATTTCGACAATCCATTTTCGTTTCGTCCGACTCTTGCCAAAACTTTGAAATTGCCTTCTGAAGTTTTGTTTGCCTCTCAAGGACCCCAAATCTCATTGATCCTTTAACCCATCCCTTTGTGAAAGTGAGATTGAAGAGGGACACGTCACTCATGACTTTTCATTTCAACGAAAGTCTGATCAAACGTTTCCAACTAAATTTTATACATTCTACGGGTAAAGATAGAATTTGACATTTCGCGTACATATAATATTAACAATCAATTAACGAATTCCATACTTCCGATAAATTATTTTTCAAGCTCTAATTATTTTGCAATCACTCCTTCGAACATTCATTGCCATTCGCAAAATGTAATTTCTAATTAAACCTCCAAATAAGGCCGAAACTTTGTAATATCCGATTTTACCAAACTCTATATTATTATACTTAAATACATTTATTCTTAATTACTTATATATTATTACATATTAGACCCTCCCCCCCTACATGTAGAAATAAATAATGACATATAGAAATTTTTTTTTTCTAACCGTTGGGGCGGTCACCCATCTTAACATTAGTCGCGAGGAATGCAGCTTGACTTGGAAAAAGCTACCAAAGAGTCACCCTACCCAGTCCCCATTTCTCCCATTTCAGACTGTTCCTATTAATTTTCAATTAGAACGATGGCAAAAAAATTGCGAAAATACGGTATTTAAAAAAAATCTCGCTCCAGTAGAAAACTAATTTCCTTAAAAATACCTGTTAAGTAAAAGTATTAAAACCCTAGAATATGCTTTGTATTATTTCACAGCGTTGCGAGAATACGTGTAGGCAATTATTAATGCTCGACTAAAACGCAGCACGCGTGTCGCTTCGAATCCCGACTCCTTCGCAACTTCGCAGAGTATTGATAACGCAGCAAACCGGCGTGCTCCTTTCATCGTGCTCGTCTCCATGGTATCAGCGGCTCGCAGGGCAACTTCAAATGAGAAGGCGACCCCGAGACAAACCGTTGATACCGTGAAACAGTTCGCGTAGAGAGGGATCGAGCGTGATCGAAAATCCACTGCACGGTTTAATCGAGGAATCGAGAAGCAAAGTTTGCGAAATACGCTCGGCGAATTAAGTCTAGACAGGAGGGAGAGAAGCAAAGTTCCCTTCATCTGTTGCAACGTAGCCCAACTTTCATATACACAGTTATTGATTTCGAGGCTAGGGAATATCGAGGGATTTCAACTGGTTAACTGTGAAACATCATTATTAAACACGCCTGATTTGCTTATCGGTTCCACCGGAATACCTCATCCGCTAACTGCCTTCTCTTTTATGGATTTCACTAATTACCAGGAAAATACGAAACAATTTTCTCTTACGTTGTATCATTTCATACGTTATTTTACTTTTTGCCATTCTAAAATTGAATGGAATATATATTTGCCCCCGGTAGATGCAATTAAGTTGTGACGCATGCGTTAATTACTCCTTGGGAACAATCGTGAAGTTACGGATATAGCTGGCGGGTTTCATTTTCAAGTTTAATTAATGTCAAGTATCGACGCAGTGGAGTAGTTTGATTTTTACTTTTGCAGAGAGAAAATTCGACTTTTACGACGAACGTTCGACTGTTTCAATTATTAGAAAAATATTTATTCAAATGAAGAGTAGTTTAGTTTCAAATGGTATTCTCATGTTGTATATTACATCTTGTTATTTCTTAGCAATTAATTCGTTAATATAAATTATAGATTAAATAGTGTTCGTAAGTTTGCAAGAAATAATGTAAAACATAAGAATTTATGAATTTATAGATACCGAAATAGATTAATTTTGTATTTTGTAATTTTGTAATTATTGTAATTACCGTAAAAATTAATTTTTGGAGGCCAAGCTTATAAATAATGTAATCTCATAATCTGATAAAAAGAAACAAAGAATGCAGGAAGATTCTTAAATGGTATAAATCCATCTAGACGTTCCTATTTCATTTTTAGCGTAATAATTCCGCGACACCTGTATAATAAGATTTCCAATACTCATTACCAGCGGCAAAGAGAAGAACGTAAAGTAGACAAACCGCGTCAAAGACGGACAAAGTGCATGTCTGATCACAAACAGCAAAACCCACACTAGTCAAATCTTTGACATTCAGATTTCATTATTCAAAAGTTCCAGTCACTGACCGTTTATTCGGTTAACGTTAATTTCCTGATATTCCGTTGCAATATCGATTCTACAAAATAACCGAACGAAAACGCGAAGAAATATACATCGAAGATCATTTGTCAAAATAACGAAAGAGAAATTTGCTATTCACGAGAAGAGAATTGCGATAAAATACGTAGATTACAGCCGATTTTCAAGAGTAATAAAATTCTCGTCAGAAGTAACACGTAGGGTCTATGCAAAATTTTGATTTAAAATTAATATATCCGGTAGATCGATGATATATTCGATACGCAAACTTGGCTGAAACGATGTACATTTTCTTAACATCACGCTGTCGGAAAAATAAGAACGCTGACTAATGTTCGTATAAATCAGGCCAATTTTCGTACGTATCTGCAATCGCGGATATACATACATTTCGTCGAAAACACTATACCTGCCTATTAATCATCGCGATAAAAGTTACAGACACAATTCTTCTACGATTCTGTATCAACTGCGGGATTTGTATCTTTAAGATAGAACCTACTCGGTGAAATTGGACAACAATAAATCCATATTCTCTCTCAAATTAAATTTTCTATGAAACAATTAAGTAATTCTTTATTTCTAACAATTAGATTCTTTTTCTTCTAATATTTCTCGAAGAAAAACGTAGCAAAAGATAACTTAACAGCAACATTTGTGCAAACGTTTCATCGATAACACTATACCTCCTATTAATCATCGCGATAAAAGTTGCAAGCTCAATTCTACAGCAACTACAGAATTTATATCGTTAAAATAGCACCTACTCGCTGAAATTGGGTAAAAATAAATCCATATTTGTTTTCAAACTAAATCTCATATAGACGATTAAAGT
>NW_017100164.1:178956-185974 GCF_001263275.1 Habropoda laboriosa
TTTGGTGTTTCCCTCCTAAATATTTCCTTCGTGAAAATAAAAAAATAAAAAATAATTTCAACAAAAAAGAAGGACTCTGTTTAACCACCAACAGCATTTCTAAAATTTCCCCACAAAGTCCTCCGAATAAAACGAGTCTCTCTTCCTCTTCTCAAAATTCCAAAAACGTTTGTCCTCTAAATATTTCCTTTATCGAAAGAGAAACATAACAATCTTCCGTATACCGAACAATCGCCACAAAAAGTATTATAATTTCAACAACAACAAAAAGCCACTCAACATCCCTATCAGTCTCCAGACACAAAGCAGTTTAACCAGCGATCGCATTTCTAAAATTTCCCTGCAAAGACTTCCGGATAAAACGGGGGACAAATGGAGCAAAACGTTTCGTATATCATTACCTTTCACGAGAACCAGTTACACGATATGACGTAAAAATGATCCGTTAAAAAGAAGGAAAGCCGGGAAGGGGGAAAAGCTATTTTCTGCTTTGCCTTCGAACATTCACGGAGCCGCACAAAGGGCAACAGAGAACATGGATCTTGGTTCTCATTTCCCCGGTTATATCCGGCGACTAGAAGCTGCTTCGAGACGCCCGGTACTTCACGATTCTGAATACACTTTACTACAGGCGAGATCGGTTCCGAGTTTTCATCACACTCGAAAAGGTTACTTTGCGCCGGATGAAAAACTTCCTCCGAGCGTAGTGTTCGCGACCGTACACGGGCAAATTGGACGCACGCTTACGAGAACACTACTCGTGTAAACCTGGCGTGTAAGTACACGAGCGACGAGAAATTTGTAATTTCCGGTTGCACAATCTTATCGTTACTACTCCGTTATGCTGTTCTGCACAACACGTTCGGCTATGTGAGAACTTTGCGAGGAACTTGGTCTACATCTTTGAGCGGAAGCAGTCCAAATGTTGTACCGAAGTCCGTGAAAGGTAGAACCGAAATTGACGATTTTCTTTGAACACCTGTGAAGGTATGTTATATCACTTTAGGATGCAAATTAGGAGAAATATATTTTTGGAAATTATTTGTATGATTTTAGCGATATTCGACCTTTTTGGAAGCGTTTTTGTTGGTTGGAAATTAACTCTACGCAGGTTTTAGGTTATCCTAAATTAACGAGGTATATCTCGAAGTGATAATCACCGAATTTGATGAAACTTTGGTGTACAATAGTTCTCAAAAAAATATTTGACACGTGTCTTTTTATATTGGCAATCGTCCACAGTGAAGGGATGAAAATCGCCATCAAAGTTGGAGATAGTAAGTATATTTAGTCTAATATCTCGAAAACTATTAGAGATAGAGAAATAGTGTAAAATGACGAATTTTCTATTTTTCAACAATAAATTTGAAAAATAAAAAATAATAAATAATTTTTAGCAAATATGTCTATTACTCTCACATTTGAAGGCGATTTTCACCCTTTAAATGTGGACGATTGCCAATAATAAAAAAATACGTGTCGAATATTTTTTTTAAGAACTACTATACACCAAAGTTTCATCAAAATCGATAATCCCTGTTTCTGAAAATTCTTGTATTTCTTTAAACACTCGATAATTCCAAGCTTTTCAAGTCTAAAATTCGACAGGGTCATTTTATAAATATTAATAAACGTCCAAATAAAATATGGAATAAATTGAATTCTTCGTAAATTCTGTAGCATTAAAAATGACAATATTCACAATGCAACACGTGCATCATGAATATTAAGACGATTACAATACTTTCGTGGAATTTGCCAATATTTGAGAGGCAACTCTTATCACATTAATACAAATTAAATTTCAAGGTAAATATCGACTGGAAGTCGATGGACGGGGGGCGAAAGACATGAAAGGCAGCCTAATATGTGCCAGTAGCAATAAAACGGACAGATAGGTGACTGTCTCACACGACAAAGAAAGAAAATTGATCTATGACAAATTCTAACGCCCTTGTACATCACTTTCGTCCATTTTTCCTTCAACCTACATTACCCAATTCTTTAATTACAATTTTATCGACGAAAAATAATTGCCATTTTACAGACGTACATATGAAAAATATTTGACAAAATTGGCATTTTCACTTGTCTCCGTCGTTTATTATTTATTGTAATAATTCGTTTAGATTCTAAAACAGGTTGTTACTTTGCTCGCTTTCCGTTTCCACGGCGTAAAAGATGAGGATATAATGAAGACAATTTAGAACTAAAATCATGTTCAGTGAATCACGGAAAACGAGGTGCAATATTACCTCGGCAATTTCTTAACCGTGAGAAATATCGTTAAATGCACGAGTTACCGCCAGTTAGAAATGACAGTTTCCCACCGACGTATAAAATTCTACATATTTTTCACTTTTTTCAGTCTGCACGAAGAAAATTAAGCTCTTTCTTTCGTTGGGAATTAATACAGACGTATTAGAAAAAATTCATATTTCATTTCAATATAATTCTCCAAATAATTGCGATAATTTGCAGAATTTGCAATAACGTTTGATATAAAATAAAATATTTTCGACCGACGAACACGAAGCACTCAAAGAAGTGAAAAAATTGTATAGGTAAGATCAGAGAAGATCCTAATTGAATAATAAAAGCGTTGATCGTAAATATTGACGCAACTTCGTACTTCGTGCCTCGTACAAAATTTACATTTATATTAAAATTCCGCTATGAAAATGAGAAATATCTGAAAATCGTAAATAAAACAATAATCTATCACTCTCTTTGTTATAGGGTTTCTGTGTTCTTTAATCTCGCGGAAAAATTTACCGGGAGCCATGAGAGAAGGAGACAAATGTTTTCCAAATGTTTACAGACGAAGATTGATATTTCGAGATAGCTGACACGATTGCTTCGTTATTAATTTTAATGAAACGAAAATGAATTGTGTGTATGTATAGGGAGGAGGAATGGGAGAATTTCTGAAACAATTGCTGTACATATCTGAGCTTTCAACGAAATGAAATCGTAGCACGATCAATGCCATCGTGCCCCATCCTTATTACTCAAGATCTTAGCAAAGTGAACATTCAAGATTTTCATAATCCCTCTCGGAGATAAGTAGGGTTCACTACTTCGAGAGCCCCACTTTCGCTAAAATGGGAGGATAAGAAACTTGGGACTAGATAGAGAGTGGAGAACCATCATCGTGATACACCGCAAGGGGTGCCAAACACTGATAACCATCTTGCCGAGATTTATCATAGCCAAAATCCCATGATTATTGATTTCGTTACTTATTACTTATGCTTCCCTTGTTTCTGGAACAAAGGGAGAATATGTTCCAGAATTGAATATTTCACTGAACCGGTAGGTATTTGTTAAATAACTAATATTGAATGTTTACTAGAATTTTACCTTATTTACCCCTGGAATTTCTAAAATATTAACTTAATTTAGTATTTCCTTAATTTGAAACTTGAAACTTAAAAATAAAATAAGGAGAAACAGGTGTGTCTATGGAGACCATCATGTGTTACATCTTATTTAGCAGGATCGAAGAAATATACCATTAATTTGCAAAGCAACGACCACAAACATAACAATACCTAAAATAATTCAAATATTCAATTTTAAATATTATTAAGGGTAGGTATCACTTGAAAATAATTGGAATTAATATTTCTCAAATATGTAAACTACAAACCGTACAAAGAAAAGTATTTTGTTCACATTTAATAAATTTTAAATTAGTTTAGAACTACGAAAAATAAATTTGAATCACAACACCTTTCCAAATCCACGAGGAATTATTCAGCCAATAAATGCAACCAGGTATGTCGCGCCAAGTGGCCGGAAGTTTACCCTCAACGAGCTTTCGTGTTACCGATAAGGTAGAACGTCAGAAGCTGATTCTCGTCAAATACGAAACGAAACAAGAAGCTTGCATTTGAGAGAGCATTCCCGACACCTACCTTACCAACAGAGATAAAACGACGTTCTCTGTTTGAGGTACTAAAGTGAACTCGAGGAGAGAAACCAGGAAGCAGGAAAAAGCTTCCTCATCCAACAGTTGATAAATCGCTTCCGCTCGAAGGAAAAACGCCATCCCATATCCACCACTTGGTCGCATAAAAACAGTAGTCACCATCAGAGTAGATGTTGTCGGAGAAAACAAAACGAGAAACTAAACCAGACGTGTAAAGGACTTTATTGTTCTAACGGAGAGTTGTTGATGAATGAGAAAGCAGAGGAGGAAACAATGAGTTTCTTCAACGTCTCGACTTTAAAAATAACGAAACCCGTTAACGAGCCTCTTCTATCTTACCGATCGATAAATTTCCATGCTTTTTTTACCGAGGCATTTTTCTGGGTCGTGTGCTTCTTTGCGCCGCAAGAATAATCGCGACGATGCGGTGTTATTTAAGAACACGCGTGTGTGCATCGAAGAGCAGTCTGCTGTGTATAAATACACTTGTGTTTATACGTCAAGTGTTACAAAGATACGTTACAAAGACGTTATGTCAACAAAATGCGGAAGCGTAAAGTGTTCTTATGAAAATTCGCGGCTAGAATCTTCGACGCGTGAGAGGTTAGTATTTGCATAATACAGTTGTACCTTAAGAGGCGGCCATATTTACTTTGGCTAGCATCAACTTTTCGATTGCACTTTATTTTCGGGAAATATACTTAAAATTGGGATTTTTGAAGTTTTCTTGAATCATCGATCAAGCTTCTGTTTTTTTCATTTTCGTGAAAAATATTTACACCGATAATCGGTGTATTTTCACGCGAAGAATTGTATTGTAATTACGATTTTAAAAAAATTGTTCTCTATATTCTATTCTTCACTTTTCTTTTCAACTTTATTAAAAAGAATAAAATTCTGAGAATTTCGTATTTTCTTTTCAAATTATTTTTGCTATATCCACAATCGAAGGGTAACAAAAGGGAATCGTTTCGTAACAAATTCCTTTTATCGATTCTAGAATGACACACGTGAACGGCGTTACTACCAAAGTTGGACACTAATAGTTCCTCAAGTTTGATAGCAACTGTCACGTACTCCTTCCTTCGAGCTAGAACCTCGTTTAACCGCGGGAGCTGATTTCCCGTATAATTCGACTTTTAGTCGTATCCGATTCAGTCATTTAGTATAGCCAAATCTAACGACCAGTTGATATTGCCGCTAGAGCCGTTGATAGAGATATCAGAACACGTCAATTGCAAAATCTAGCCAAACATTCAAAATTAATTTTCTTAACCAGATTACTGAAACCAAATGAAAAATAACTGACCCAAATAAAATCTAGTTAATGAAACAAATTCCAAATTAATAAAGTTCGTTTTGTACGAAGTGTAATTTTTCAAATTCAAAATCAACACCTTCCTCTATTTTCAATATTCCTGCAACCTATATTCTACATTTTAATTTCTAATAAAAATATTCTCTTTACCGATTCACACGTGGAAATGAATGTTTCATAAAACGGCTAAAATGTAAAGAGAAGCAGTTCTTATGACTTTCAAATTGTTATCATGGAAATCAAATAGCCCGGCCGGAGATTGTAGTTACAAGGGTGAAAACGTTGCAATGAAAACGTTAGCCTGTTTTTCGATAGCATGAATCGGAAAATGGGGCGTGTGAACGTATAACCTTGCCGCCTTCGCGAAATAAAAAGTACGGTAATAAAAACTTATGGACTGCGAAAGCTAGCGTATAATGCGTCTATATGTAGCACCCAGAGGAGCGTGGTTTTTAACGAAACTTATTTACCATTTTTTTTTTTTTTTTTTTTCAAATATCATTCGCTGAATAAATGCATAATTCGTGTATCGGTAACGAGCCTCTGTATATTTTCAAACATATTTCAACTTTATACGAACGAGTGATAAATTTATGGTGCAAAACTGATCTAACAAGAGGCATAAAAATTTTTATGAAAGCTTAAAAAAATACTGGTAGATGATATTACAGCGATTGTGACAACGATTACGTGAAAAGAGGTGATATGTATGCCGGTACAATTATTAGCAGATAAATTTCACGGAAAAAGAGAGACAAGGAAATTAAATTTCACGGAAAAAACTGATACGAACGTTAAAAATTTTCGTTTAACGTCATTAGTAAACTGTTCATTTTAATATTACATATTTCTTGTATTTTCAAGAAATTCATTTTCTACGAAATTTTTCAATTTCACATTCGATGTTGTGGCCGCGCGATAAATGTAAATGATTTCATTATCAACCTTGGACTTCACACGACTAGCCATTTACATTTCGCTACAACCTCGGTTCATCGATCTTTGTTTAGTCGGGTAATTGCTTTCACTACTGCATCGCACTTACCCATCGAGATCATATCTTTGACACTTTATACGTGGAATTGTATATTCCACATTCCCTCAGAAACTGTCGCGGTGTACATTCAAGTTTAATTACTTACTTAACGAAGAAAACGCGGCCGCCGTATCGATAATCACTTACCTGAAACAAACAAGTCGATGTCGTGTAAATATTGATTAATAATACGATATATTACTTACATTTCAATAGAATAAATATAAGTACACTGGCGTTCATAAATATTAGGACACTCGTTACATTTGTACAGAAAGTATTGTATGATTGAAAGTACATTATTCCGTGAAAATCAGTGTCATATATCTAATATTATACTACGAGATCACGAAATGAATTTTTCCTTGGGTTCCTAATAATTTTGTAATGACAGTTTAGGTTCACTTCGCATTCAGTGAGTGTCTTAATATTTATGAACGGGAGTATTTACGAATTCTGATAAAATAGGTATAAAAATTGTATTTAACCGTTTTTAATTTTGCAGATTTACGGAAAATTTGCGAAATTTGTTATTTTCGCCGTATCGTTTGAAAATTCGGTTTATTAAATTAAGGCGGGAAAGTGCGTAAAGGATGGAAGTGCACCAAAAGGCTCAAATTTCCAGAACGCCTGTAGGCGCCAATAGTAACGAAAGGGTTAATATATGGGAGTATTTATGAATTGCGAAAAAGTAAATATAAAAATATTTACGAATTCCGATCAGATAAGT
>NW_017100164.1:185991-224384 GCF_001263275.1 Habropoda laboriosa
CTGTAAACACAGTAGAAAGTACGGTCTGCTTATATTTTTAACGTTCAATTTTCGCCTCCTTTCAGACATTCCACAAAAAAATCAATTACGAAATAGAACGAACCACGTGTCGGCCTGAATCTTCGAAACGAAACGAACGTTTCAAGTTTATAATGCGGCACGCTGTACGAAATAATCGGGAATCATTTTTAAAAAGAGGATATTCGCATTCCATCCCCTCGTTTCACGTCGGGCAAGTCTCGACGTGGAATGACGTTGCGGCAACATAAACCGTTATCGCCAGTTTTCAGTCAACCCCAATGTGTCAGACAATGATAACTAGGTTGAGAGAAGTAAAAAGAACAAAAAAAATGAAAAGAATATCGGCTTCTAGCACGTTGCAGACAATACGCAGCTGGCAGCGAAGATATAAGGCCAACTCTTTGATGAAAATACTGGGTCGATTCTCTGCAGTGGCCGAAGGAAACGCATGGAACTTTCAACAAGCTTTTATCTTACTTAAATAATAAATTAAACTTAATATTCGCCAGCTACAGAAACTACAGATCTTGGACAATGAATCCACTGCAGCATTGCAGTACTTATCGTGTACCAACGTAAATTCAACAGTAACAAACTGCTTGTTTGCAAAAATTCTACCCCTTTTGTATAGTAATAGAATTTTATCGCGTTTATAACGATAATAATAACAATAGCGATAATTATTCTTATTCTAATAAAGAAAATATTATTATTCTGTTCATACTAGCTCAAACCAGAGTAAAAAAATCCTACCCCTTTTGTATATGAATGAATAATGGAAAATTTGAATACACAAAAATGCACAGAATGCACATAATAAGCAAAAATATATAAATAAACTCATTATAATATTTAGTGAATAGAACAATTGCCTATCTAGCTTCTATTTTTCAAATTATACTCATAAAAATATGAATTTGCATAAAAATCCGCAGTCTACTAATGAAATTTTATCCCGTATATAATAATAATAATCATTATTCGAATGAAAATAATAATTATTATTATTCCATTCGTACAGGCTCAAACCAAAGTAAAAAAATGCTCTGCGTGAAGAATACTCGAATAATAATAATACCTCACCTCGGGAAACGAGAGAATACCAACGACGATGATAATAATAACGTAACAGTAGTAATAATAAGCTCCGTCCAAGTTTAAACACCACGCAGCAGCCTAAGCATAATAGATATACCACCACAAACACACATTACCCTACAAAAAGCAATCAACCCGGTTGTACATTCGCTCATGCGAAATTTCCTCGGCATACAGCATACAGGATAATGCTTCACGACAATCTGCACTTACCCTAAATACCGGGACAATGTCGGAAAACAAAGAAAAAAAAGAAAGGAAAAAGTGTGATAACAATAACGAACATAGTAAAACAAATTCCACCCTTAGGCCTTTTCACGTCAATTTAAGGGCGGGACAATGTCAACCGTCGCTCTTGTGTTACACGTGAAAGGAAGTAAAATAACATCGGGAATAATGACTGCAGTCGTTAATAGCGCCGTATTGAAGTCTGCTGAATGGAGCATAAAAAAAGGGAGGCATAGATTTGAACGGCACGCTCGAGATTGAGGATTAAAATGAAAAAGCCCCCGAAATGGTATGCGGTCCTACTGTTCTTTCAACCGTAATAGTGAGGATCAACCCCGAAAATTTTTTTGACCTTGAGCTTAACGATGGAAAAAAGGACGCGAAAGAAGAAACGATTTGAGTGTATCTTAGCGTGATGACCACGCAGATCTTGCATAATTAACTACTTCGCTCTGTATAAATTTGTCGTTGATATAAATTATACTGTTCTGTGAGAAACTTGAAACGTCAGAGAATAATTGAAAGTTTTACAAAAATTACACCTATTGCAAAACACTTTTCAAAGGTACTAACATCTGAAAATTTGTTTGAATATAACGCTTAGGAAAGCCATTTGGAAGTTGTGACACAATCCTGTGGTCGTAAAATTCTTGCTACTCGATCTGATCCCGTATGAAGCTAGATACTGTAACTCTAACACAGGCACCGAACAATTGGAGAAACATAAAACCAAGAAGTACTCAAGTAAAGAGTCGAGAAAGCAACCTGGGACTACTTCAGTAGTATAAGACCTCAATTACTTCGACGTCAGTACCATAGAACAAAACTCAGACTATCTCGTGGCCTGGGGCAGCGATTTCCCCGATACTGAAGAGATTGGATTCGTCCTAGACCATAGAGTGGTCTAGTGACCACAATTTCTGTGGATCTTAGATCATGGATCCCTTCTCAGGGTCCAGAAAAATCGAGAACCTCGCGGCCTGGGGACAAAGATTTCTCCGACGCTGGAGACATTGGACTCCATAATCTAATGGCCACGATCTCCGCGAATCTTGGAACCTTCCTCAGAGTCCAAAAACATAGATTTCCTCAACACTGGACTTAAACCATATTTCGGTACAGTGACCACACTTTTTATGAATCTTAGATCACTGGAGACATTGGACTCGGTTTAGACCACAGAGTGGTTTAGAAATCATAATCTCAGTGAATCTTAGATCATGGGTCCCTTCTTAGGGTCCAGAAAAATCGAGAACCTCGCGGCCTGGAGACAAAGATTTCTCCAACGCTGGAGGCATTGTGATCATGATCTCCGCGAATCTTAGATCACTGGAGACATTAAACTCGTCTTAGACCATAGCATAATCTAATAACCACGATCTCCGCGAATCTTCGATCATGGAACCTTCCTCAAGATCCAGCAAAATAGAATTCCTCGTGTCCTGGGAACAAAGATTTCCTCAACACTGAAGAGATTGAACCCGACTTAGACCATATTTAGGTATAGTAACCACACTCTCTGTGAATCTTAGATCACTACAGACATTCAACTAGTAACCATAATCTCCGTCAATCTTAGATCATGGGACCTCTCTCAGGGTCCAGAAACACCGAAAACCACGAACTCTTGGTCGTAAGATCAATCCCAAAGATCGAGAACCATAATTTTCTCACCCCCGATATCACCAAATTAGACCCAAATTTTCACGCCTTCGTTTTTGCTCCACCTACATCTTTGTATTCGTTCTAGCGGCAAATTGAACCCTCATGTTGAATTCATTCAGTACACAAGTAAGCCAAGGGAAATAAGTGAGCGACAAAGTAAACATGACCTTTACGCACGAATAGCCTCGCGTTTTCATGGAAAAAAGTAGCGCAGGATTGTAATATAATTCAAAAGCTTTATTTATTCGAATTAATTTTTACTACAGTTTTCCTGGTATATTGCGCTGACCTGAAGGTCTCTTCCTACGTTTCCATCTAAAAGAAAATTATTACCACCGTACAGTGTCTCTCTCAGAAATATGCAATTCTTGTAAATTACATTCTCCCTTATCACTTGTAATAAGGACACTGTTTTAGAAAGACAGTTTATAGTACACTCTTTAGATGGTCCATAGATGTATCACGAAAATTCCGTTCCACTTGGAACCAGAAGCTTTCGACATATGCCCTGAAATTCCTTGGCCAGAAGTCCAATCGACTAAACTAAAATTGCACCGAGTAAGCTTCTCGTCTTCCGATATATTTTCCCAGGCATTATTTTCTTCATCGACGTTCTCTGTCATACCCGTCGCAAAGGAATCACGTGTTGAAGAATATTTATAGTGACAACCGTACTTGTAATTATAACGTCCCTCTGGAGTTGCCGTATAAAATATAATTACCCATAAATCGTCCTTTTTGTCCAGTCGATACCGCCACTGACGCGATTACGTTCGCGACGGTCGAACAAAGAAACTGGAAGCTTTCGCATAAAAATGGAACATGGCGTTTGATATGAAAAGGAACCTCGCTGGAGAGAGAAGGGAAAAAAGTGTATCACTTTGCCAGAGATGGTTATCGACGTTAGGGCAGTTTGGCTGACGCAGAACAGAAGGAAACGAAACGGGCAACCAGGCCATACGGAGGAAAAAAAAAGCAACTCTAATGTTTCATTTCACGAAAATATGACAAAGGCACCCGTTGATGGAGCGTCCGCTTTGCGTGAAACCAGGTACTTAAGCGCGAAACTTTTAAAAGCATCGCGTGTATACAGTGTGCTCCAAAAGCACAGATTCGAGGTGTGAAAGCTAGAGAAGCTCGTGGAAAGAGCCACATTGTTCCGACACTTTTGAGCTGTCTTCTGAAGAGCGTTATAACAGCGAAAGAGAGGGCTGATCCCTTCATTTTCGTAAAGTTTTTTTTTTTCAAGCCGTCGTAAAATTCGCATGCAGACCAGGAGACAACTGAAACAATTCCCCACCGCAACACGATTGCATTTAGCCACGACGCTTCGAGCGTTAAAGTAACTTCGTCTGAGAATTAAGCTGCCTGGAATTTTCTTCTCCTTTGCGTATCTAGATTATCCTCTACTTGCACCGTAATTGCACGGATCTTTCTTCAACTTCGTTTGATAACGACGGGACTTTGTAAATATTAAAATGCGTTACGGTGGAGCTTATTTATAATACGAGAACGTACTTTCTGTTGTGAATGAAAACGTTTAGTATGGTAGACAGTTGTTTCAATACCTCAAAATTTACAGGTGGAACAGGTGAGAATGAAAAATATAAGGAAATGTAAATTGTTATTTAAATTTATAAAGTAGTTAATTTTATAGCAAGTATTTTTTACTTGGACATGTGAAATGTAGAATTGTTTTATTATTGCCACGTAGCTTCAATATTTATTCAGCTAAACCATAAATTTTCTCCGGACAAGATTCTACAATTTCCTATCTCACGTGCTGGGTATCGAAGTATTCCATTTACGATTCACAATCAGTAATATTGAAATATTCAGTATTGAAAATATTCGATTTACGACGAAAGAAAAATAGAAAGGAACGATCGAATTCTTAACCCTTTCGCTGCGGCAGATTTTACTTTCGCAGATTTACCGCAAATTTGCAAAATTTGTTATTTTGGCCGTATCGTTTTAAAATTCGGTTTATCAAGTTAAGCCGGAAAAGCGCGTAAAGGGCAAAATTAAGTATCAAATTAAGGTAGAAATGCACCAAAAAGCTCCAATTTTCAGAACGCCTACGGACGCCAATAGTAACGAAAGGGTTAAAGTAGTTAATTTCATAGTATTTCCTACATTTCCTACAAAATTCAGAATTATTTTATCATTTGCACACAATTTCACGCGTTGATATTCATTCACCGGAACCATAAATTTCCCCCGAACAAGATTCCACAGTTTCCTATCTCACGTACTGATCCATCCTAAACGAATGTTGCAGCAAGTAGCTTTAGAGTACACGCTGCAGTGCTTCCGAGCATTCAAGCAGATTCAGGATGTCCCACGTAAGCGAATTTACGTGTCTTTGATTCGGCGTACACAAAATTGCCCGATACAACCGTTGGAAACGAGAACAAACGAAGAACGTGTTACGTGAACGTCCTAAAACACGTTAGAGACGATCATGCTGAACCTTCACATTATTCCGTCGTGTTGGAAAAATTTATGCATGCAGCCCATCTTCTCCGCGATGAATAATGACGGAGAAAATTTAAATTCATAGCGTATTACCGGGGAATTTCAACGAGTTCCGTTGTACGGTAAATTTCGCAGAGGAATACCGATGTTAAGTCGACGGTGCATTAAATCAAACGCGTATACACAGCTACCTTTTCAGAAACGTCCGCGTACCAGTGCCTTCGAAATCCCTAATTGCGATTTCTCGATATTTCAGGATCACAGTCCTCCTCGTATCGGTTTTCGATGCGTCCGCAGTTGTGTGCCTCGATTATCCGTGCATCGTCCATTAATAATTGAGGACCAGCGGTCTACGGACGCTGCGCCACTTCGCGAGAGCGTGACATTTGGTCCATTTTTTTTTTTGCAAATCGTGACATTTTTCGAACGACAGAGACGAGGCGAGAAATATTCGAAAAAATCGTCGAACGGAAGAAACGTATAAATGGTTTTTATTACTTTTCACCGTTTGAAACTCTTTACTGTTGCCGATAATGAACGAATTGCTCCGAGTTTCGTGAAATATAAAACGTGGGAATACTTGCTCCGTAAAATGGGAAGCTGGAGAGATATGTATGATATTTCGATATTTCACCGGATCCGCTATTATTTCTTATTTTATCCGTATAATCTCTCACGCGTATAAAGAGGAATATGAAATATCTGGCAGATGTGTGGATACATAGAAAATCTGCATTCTGAAGATTAGACGAGATGCAAAAATATAGGTAAATTGTGATTCTAGACGGTACAGAATGTGAAATCTTTCTGACCCCGTTCTTTTTTATAACTTTCCAGTGTTTATTACCGTTCGTTTATATGAAAAGTTGTTTAAAGGGTATTATTCCATAGAAACGGGCAAAAAATGGCTGCGACGTTATAACGATGATTATCTCGTCGTCATAATTCAAGGTTTCATGCATATTTATGCTTGCCGGGAAGACAAAACGTGTGCAATGAGAAAAACAATGTGCCACGAATACGTAATTAAGAAAATAACAAATAACGATCAACCATTTTTCGTGTAAAAATATGAAATGAACTCAGACTCTGCTCTTGCGTCACTGGACCACTTAGAAAATACAATTAAATTTCTAAAAGACACAAATCTGCATTTTAATATAAAATGTAACATTGAATTTGGACAGAATTTCGTCGACGTAAAAATCTCGAAAAAAAAAAGAGAGAAATTATGTGCAATATCGGTCATATAGGACATTAAACATTCTTGCTACGATATTTACGCTACGTTGAGATTCGAGCATTTTATGCGACGCATATATTCTATATAGCAATGAATTTCTCCCAATGTCAACGAGCAACGTTTTTTCCTGCATTTTTGGGCAACTTTGTACCGTTATATACGAGCCATTTCTCTCATTTTCCTTCTTTTTTCTCGCCACATTATTCCTTTCAACATCTTGACGCAACATCAATTCACTATGACGATACTAATCTATCTCTTACGGTCGGACTATCACGTGCACTTGTGCCGCAATTTTTCTGGATAAGTGGAACATGTGTTGAATCGAAGTAATTTATTTTGCTCGTAAATATCTTTTACGTTGATGAATTATTTTGAATATCTTTTTATTTTTATTCGACAAAATATGATTTCAATATTCGTGTCAAATATTAATACTACCTCTACGAAGTTGAATTTAGAAAAGTATCAATTTAACAGTACATATCGTAAAATAATACCAGAAAACAGAGAGGGAATTGTCAAATTTTCAGACGGTTCTGAAAGTGTCGAAAAGTAATAAGAAAGTATCAGATATCGAATTCGAAACTTTTGTTCCGTATCGTGTGACACTTTGGCTATGTATTTGGATACGTATCCCGATCGAAACTTTGCCCAGAAAGAGAAAATTGTATATTATAACGTGTTTACGCGATTTCGTATACAAACGGGAATTTCGAATGCGCGAATTTCCTTTGCCGTAAATCTCGGAATACCTGAAACAAGTAAAGAAAAGTTGCGCATTCGACGTTTATAACATGCCTAACTTCCTCCCCCTGATCTTAAGGAAGATTGAGATTTGCTAGCTACGAGAATCGTAAGAAAGTGCAACTATGTCTGAAACTTGGTCGAACATAAAATCACGTAACTTATTAAACGCATAAAACAAAACAGAGAAGACAGTACATCCCGAAGAGCTAGAAAAGTTTAGCACTTTAAAACGAGTTCCTTATTTTGCGTAGAATCAAAGTGTGATAGCAGAACGTTTATGAAAGGAAAATTTTTGAACTAATTTCGAAACAAATATAACCGAACGTGAAATAAAATTAATCATTTTCGTAAGTAGTATGGTTCTATTTTTACGCAATATTTCATCTAGATTCTACACGTGTGTACTCTTCGTATTAGATAATAAGTATTAATTTCACAATGATTTTCCAGAATCCCTTCACGTTCAATATGAGTTTATATGAGAGCCAAAGAACTCTCGTCTAAACTGCCCTCCAAACAACACTCCGAAGCCTAACAAACTTCTGATAAACTAATTCCAGCAGTGCACGCTTAAATGTTGCAAAACATGCACGAGTTAACGTCGTAGACCAATTCTCAGAACTGCTCTCTTATGGCTCCATTACTGAAATACATATAAATCAACGAGCAAACTTACGACTAGCATTAAATTCCAAAAAAAAAATCAATTTCAATCCTAATAAATCAAATAAACGTGAACCTGTGTTAAATTCCCCAAGAAATAAATTCGAATCCACTGTGAAAATTACAAAATTGACAAATTACCAAAGAAATTCTCCTTTTTCTATCTCAAATTTACAGACCACTCTAACTCAATAGTATATCACTACCCAAACGAGGTTTTGTCCTCTCTCATGAATAATGACATGCACTAAATTCCCAAAAAATCAATTCGAATCCTCATGAATCAATTACAAAATAAATAAAATAAACGTGAACCCTATGATGAACCTGCATCAAATTCCCTAAGAAGTAAATTCGGATCCACTGTGAAAACTAAAACATTCACAAATAATCAAAGTGTGATACTTTAGCAAATTGCTAAAGAAATTCTCCTTTTTCTATCTCAAAACCGACCACTCCAACTCAATAGTACATTGCTACCCAAACGAGGTTCTGTCCTCTCTCATGAATGACTTGCATTAAATTCCCAAAAAGTAAATGTGAACCTGCATCAAATTCCCCAAGAAGTAAATTCGAATCCACTGTGAAGACTCGAAAATTCACAAATAATTACCAAAAAAATTCTCCTTTTTCTACCTCCAATTTACAAACCACTCTAACGCAACAGTATACCATTACCCAAACGAGGTTCTGTCCTCTCTCATGAATAATTCCCGTAATCAAGGTGCACGGTTAAATGTCGCGGCGACATTTAAATGCGCACCGCTGTAACCTTACTCGCGAACAAACTCGTTACACCACGGCTCTAAACGGGGGTCGATCGAACCGACCTACCTCTCGTCGAGCTTGAACGACGATCTCGACAGGTCGCTCCATGCGCTCATGCTTCTGCTGCGTCTTCTGCACGACGATTGCGGCGCGAGTAACTTCGAACTGCTCCGTCTCCTGGTCGAGGCCAAATTCTCCGCCTGGAAGTACACCCTTGGCGAATGTGGCTTTTGTTGTGCATTCGGCGGTGTCGAGGACGGCGTGACCGCCGTCGCGGTGTGAAGTTCCGGCAGCGCCTCGTAGTCCCATGCTCTGGCGCCCATCTCGAGCAAGGGGACCGACGAGGCAGCGTTCTGGCCTCGAAGAGGATCCCGAGGCTTGCGCTGGTGAAACAGGGCGAACAGGTGACGGAACGCCGACTCGTTCGCCCGCTGTTCCTTCTTTCCCGGTGGTAGCTTCACTTTGTTGCGCGTGATCGTTCGACCGGCGAACGAATCGATCTACGATGTCCCTCCGACGACATCATCGTCGACTTGCCAATTTCTCACATCGCGTATTACGTCGTCGGTATACCGTGCGTCCAGATCTCGTGTTTCAACAACTCGCTGCTCACTTTAGGACTGGCCGACGTATTCGACAATTTGTAATCTTCTTCCATTTTGCTCGATAAGATTTCAAACTGTTGTTCTTTAATTTTGTACAGTTTCTTTTTTGGTTTGATATTGCTCGGTAGACTTGTACAGTCCTTGGGATCGTTTAATCCTCTTTGCTTTTTGTCGGTCTACTTTTGGTTAGGAAAACTTTGCTAGCCTCACAAGTTTAATCATGTTCCCTCGCTTTTTTCTCTCTTTCGCTATTTTTCCTCGGCGAGGAAGTTCTATTGTAATTAGTAGGACAGGTATTGTGAACTTTGCGTCGTTATCAAGTGACAACTATATTTCTCTCTCTCTCTCTCTCTCCGAAAACATGGTTAAGTTAGCCGCTCTCGAAGCAATTTGTACTAACTTCGTGGGTATCGGCGTAAATTTCTAATCGATAAGGCGCCAGGTATCAAACTCAACGGTTATCTTCTTCCAGTAGCAGAGGGTATTATGTTCTTAGAACGTGTACAGCATCTCTCGTTGGTAGGATGGTTAATGAGAGCCGTAACTGTACCTTGTAAACGTCCGCCACGGTGAACGATCAAATAAACTGTTCCCAGATTGCACAACTTTGTTCCGTGTGCTTTTCAATTCGAGCAATTACCGACTCCGGTGGAATGCGCCGAGCTATTGTGCTCGCTACGTACTTTTATCTGCGTATTATTGGCACAATTAGTTAATCAAGAGTGAAAACAACAGCGACGAAGCGTGCGAAATTAACGACCATGCCACTTTGTAGAACTCGTCCTACTGGACGCTTCGTGAGACGTTTGATGGAACGTGAAACGCGAATATCTCTTTAGAATTGATCGATAAAACGGTATTTTCTCAAAAATCCCTCTCAGCTAACAACCTCGCTTAACAACTGCAACGTTCGATATACTTAATATCGTGTCAATGCACATGTATATATATAAGGTAAAGACTTGTTTGAATTGTTTCAAAATTGCTAGCGCAAGGCGATACGTTTCACGTATACGTCGGTAACAGATCTAACAATGAGTATCTAGCGTAACTATCAAACGTGAACAGCTTCAACAACGATCTGAAAATTAACCTCTAGTATAATCTAGCTGTATCTCTAATCGGCTACGGGTCAACAATAGCATGAAAAAGATTTAACATATACGGAAAGTCCGTCGGGACAATATCTCGTTCACCTTTGTCTGCTTTTCAATTGATGTCAAGTAACAGTCAATCTCGCGATAGCAGCCATACTAACGACAGACATCATGCTACGTTACCACCGAATACGACGGAGGTGTACATTGCACACGACAAATGCACCCTCGTTGTTCCCATCGACGCTAATTGCGAACAAGCGAAACGAGCATTGTTGCCTTCACGACGATGCATTATACCGAGATTCCTTTCGTAGATAGGGGCAAGTGTACGCCTCGCCAGACACTTATCCGTTGTATCCGGAAGGTAGCCACGAATGTGTAATAAACACACCGTTAAATTGATTACTTCGACGTCCTCAGGGGCGATCTAATTGATTGCTGTGGTTTTAACGCCGGCAACAATTCCTAGCTGACCCGTGTCACGATAGAATTTCAATTGGCCTGGACGTGGTCACGTGACGGTTAGCACCGAAGGTCATGACCGGTGCAATATTATTTCGTTCTCACGGGGTGTCCTTGTTGAAAAGTGCACTTGTACGTATACACCTCAGTGTGCGTTTTATTGGAAATGTTGCGACAGGTTGCGAAGCGATCGATCGTGATACTCTCTTCACAATTCCATTCTCTTCCTACTCCACGATTACCCAGTTTACCATCTTAACGGAGGCTTACGTGGTTAACGCTTGTCATTTTTGCTCGTGCATGTCTCGAGGTTGTTTCAGACGTTACGTACAGATTTCTTTCGTAACAGAAATCCTCTCGTCGATAAACGTCGGATCTATTCACGGATAACCATCAGGCTTCTACACACAATACGTAGCTTTTTTTCTCTGTGAACGGTTATCAGATCGATTCCACTGGTGAAACGTTATTGTCTATCTCGTCGTCGTCTCTGTTCATTGCTCCAAGAAGAAGCCAGGTATTGTTCCAGTTGACCGATACAACGTTAACAAATTCGAAAATTCCAGCTGCAGCGTTTAGGCTAAGAGATTCGTAACGAGGGACCACTGACGGCTGTTCAAATTCGATATTCTCGTTGAGTAAATTCTCACAGCCTGGATTACCATCGGCGGCAAAAGCGGGGGGAGAGAATCAGCTGATCCGCTTTCGAGGAAATCTCACGGGCGATTTAACCGCTGACAAATTTCCCCATCTTCGATCTCCTACGACAATACGACAAATTTTCCTGTCCTCTCAGGATCGAGGGACAAGTGTCGTACAGCATATCGACAAACTTTCATACTGCATCGTCCTTGACATGACACAAGTGTTACGATACACCCCCCATAACTTTTCCGTCAATTACAACAACACACGCGACAAAAGGATCCTCCGGTTTTTCATCGAGACGGACTAACTTTCTCGACAATCACCAGATAACTGAGATAACCTGTCCTCCTTTTCTTTTCTTTTCTCAAACAGACACAACGTTCAATTGAACGAGATTCGAGAGAAACTCGTGGCGATAACACGATTCGCGGAGAACGCACGAGGGTTGAAATGGCGGACCGCAAACTGGTTAGACAGAGGGAGATCAGTTTCGATAACGTGTCAGCGAGGGTTGTGCCGGGCTGTCGCTCGAGTCCACTGGTTTTTCACTGTGCGAGGAGCCAGCTAGCAGCTCACCACCCCGTACTGCGGTACATCGTAGCAGTTTTCTCTCGTGCTCTCTACCGTCCTCCCCCATTCCCCTTACACTCTCCTCTCCGATCGCCAACACTCGCCCCCTCCATTTCGCTGCTTCCTTGTCGACGTCACGGATTTTCTCTCCCTTTCTCGCTTTCTTCCTCTCCCTCTCTGTAGTCCTGTCAACGGGGTTAGCTCTGTCTCCCTCTTCCTCCGACTCTGTCCAACTTTCGGCCAAATACGCGGAGATACGGCGCACACATGCACGTGGCGCCGCTGTTGTCAGGGCGACTGCGCCACGGGATGCTTGCTGGTTTTACCTCTTTCACGTTAGATCCTTCCTGTCAGCTTCGTGATCGTGTTCTCTACGTGAACGTGATAAATAACGAGGCGGGGGATGGACGGAACATCTTACGAGTATCGGTGTCGGTTGTTAATGGTATACTGGTATATTGTACGGTTTTACGGGAGGTTAGAAATATCGGGTACGCCTTTTGGAAGATCGTGTTTCAGCGTTCCGAGGGTAGCTGTTCTTCGTGCGGTTTACGTGGGATTATGTTGTACTCGGTTTTTTGGTGACGATGTCCTTTCGATGGGGGATGAAATGGTCGTTGATTGGAGGAATGGAATGTTAATTTGATTTTTTGTTTCAGGGAGAAGGAACGATTCTGAGGGACTTCGTTTTCGAGGAATCGGGAAAATTGGTTTGTGGGGAAACTGATCATCATTCTTCGAAGTTATCCTTCGAAACCGTAGTAAAAATTCTCAAGCAATAATTTTTGGAAATAATAAAAAAGTTTGAAACTTCTTCCTTCTTCTCGTTCGTTCGTTTAAAGAGCAAATCGCGTTGACGACAAAATAAAGGAAAAATAATTAAATCGGTTATAATTACAACAGATGAAAAAGTAATTAAATCAACTGTAAATACGACAGATAAAAAGATAATTAAATCGGTTATGATTACCAGATTACTTTTTCACGAGGCTTTCGTTTGGACATGGACGAAGGCCAAAGTAAAAGGTACACCGAGAAGGCGACAAAATTATAGTTTCAATAACCCTTATGGAACAAAAAAGGGAATAAGTGGATATCTTGAAAGGTTTCTCTTCAAACGGAATCCGATCCTGAATGAAAAAAAAATTTCCTATTATTCTAGACCAGCGAGCGGCATTTAATCGAGCCATCGGATTAATTTTATTACAACTCTGCGGGCTGTGCGGCATTGAGAGTGAAGTTATTTCAGAATAGCGGGACGAGATGAATGGATGGATGGAGTACAGCATCGATTCGCACTGGGGCAAACCTAAACTTGCGTGGCGAGCTTGCGCTCTGCGGTGGAATGTAACGCGGAAAGCTCGAACTTTCAGTGCGCCACGTGGTTCACCTCTCGCGATACGTACTCACCTACCGCGTGTCTCAAAATAACGGCGCAAACGTACTTCTCGTCGCGTCGATTTAACGATAAAATTTGTTAATTTATCAAATGTAGGTTTATGAAAAATTTCTTTTAAATAGATCGGTTTGTTGTTTAACACTTTACCTGACCAGCTAATTTAGAGAATGAACTGCAGGAGATCTAATATTGTAAAACTACTGTGCACGATGATTTATGAAGAAGTAATTGCATTTAGTTGCACTTTACTATATTTAAAAGTTAAAACTGTCGTCTAGCTGGGAACGACGACACCCTTGTGAATATTATAGCGTCAAAGTGATAAGAGATCTTCCGTAGACAAAAATCGCATCATTTCTTTTTACTGAATTTTAAAATTAAACGGTTGTCTAACTCGAGAATATATACGACACAATAAAATATAGATCAAGATGGGGAAAAAATAGAGATACATTTGAGCCACTCAGACGCCGAAATCATTAACTCCACTTTTTGATATTCTTTCAATTTTAGTATCAAAGCACGTGCTTACACTTTACATAAATAAAATAAATTTAATAAATTTCAGTTGACGGAGTTAGTCATTTTGGCTTCTGAGTGGCTCGTTTAATCCAACTTTGACACGAAATAAATGAAATATCATAAATGATTTATTAAATTCTATTCGCACCTAACCCGACAGTAAAAGGACACTCGTAATTAAATAAAAAGTGACGAAGATCACTGTAGAAGTGTTTGTTCTTTAGGCATCGTCGAGTAGCGCACTCTGGAGAACAACGGAAGTGTTACAATATTCACTGGAAAGTGCAAGGCTCGCAAGCTCGAAAGCTCTGCAAACTGTAGAGACACAGTCGATAAGGTAGAAAGGTGTCGCCTTTCTGCACAGATGTGTTTTGATCTCCTTGATTCAACAACGTGCATCTCGTTGACCCATAAAGATCTTCTCCAAGAAACAACGTTCGCGAAAAGACAAAAGAATAAATAATTCGAGCGGGTAGGTTATTCCTCGAGGCACAGACGAAACGAAATTCTCCAGGATCGACGAATAACTGAAATACAACTTACAGGAAAATTCCTGAAATGCTTGTTGACGAGTCAAGAGGTCAAGTGGTTCCTATTTTACCTACACAAGAGTGACTTCTGAAGTGTTATCAACGATTTGCATAAAAAAAGAGAACAAAAGCACGTTCTGTCACATCTGGATTGAAAATTGATATTACCTCCTCTTTTCGAGGTGATTACGATGCAACGATCGAACGTTCTTTATTAGGTAAACAAATTAATTAGTATTTATTCCAGAAGACAGAATTCGCCGTAGAAGTTCCAATTAATTATCCTCCTATCTATAATTAACTCGGTGGAGGGATAATGCAATCGTTATTATTAATTCGATCATGCAAACACAATGGAAATGTGTGAGAATGTTGTTAGGATTAGTTCGAGTGTTCAGAATAGTAACACTATAATCGGATTTATTTCCTCAATTCGAGGAATTTGCGTTCGTAATCCATTAATTGCACTTATTGCCGAGTATACTTGTACATTGTTATCGTCGATAGTGAAACTGTTGAGGATCTTTAATTAGCGAATAAAGATTGACTCAATCGACTGCAGAGAAACGTTTATTGATAGAAATGA
Organism: Habropoda laboriosa; assembly: GCF_001263275.1. Taxonomy (NCBI): domain Eukaryota; kingdom Metazoa; phylum Arthropoda; class Insecta; order Hymenoptera; family Apidae; genus Habropoda; species Habropoda laboriosa. The sequence goes on from NW_017100164.1 coordinate 201,328, forward strand.
AACACAAAACAACGGAGACGAAAACCCGAGTGAAAAACAGTTACTCAATTCGGGGTTGTCGCACGACCGCTTAAAATGCGGAAAGACATTTGTTATATACTTGGATCGGAACCACGGTCAGCGGACCCATTGCTTTTATGGCCCGGCCTGGACCTACGTTGAGCAGAGAAACTCGCAGTAGGAGAAGTAAAAATTCAAAATATAATCTATTCTCGATAGAAACGTTACGTTTCTCCTGTTGCATGATATCGACGAGAGCAGAGAAACTCGCAGTAGGAGAAGTAAGAATTCAAAATATAATCTATTCTCGATAGAAACGTTACGTTTCTCCTGTTGCATGATATCGACGAACCAGAATTTAATATACCTAAAAGTATTTCGATCCTACCTAGAAAACACAATTCTGTTGATTACTCGATAACCGAATATTAAAATTTCATCTCAAGTTTCGCCTCTTTTTTTCATATTGCCAACGAAAAGAAATTGAATTACCAATTCTACCAATTGCCTCAATTAATAATTGGTTTACGTCAATGAAAAAAAAAAAAGAAACCAATTCTATTCTAATTCAATTTAACGTTAATTCTGATTCTAATGAAATTCTAATTAAATCTAACAGGAATTCTAATTCTATTCTAACCAGAGATCGACCTTTCTATTGTTATCAGCGGTAATTAATTATAGAATAAATTTCACGATACTTAATGGATTATTCAAATATTCATTCATCCTATAATCCTCGCCTATTTTAACGAGATTGAGCCAGAATTTGTAAGATCCACGTGCAGAAATAGACGGTCTAGACAGAAAGTGAGAATTTTCTCCGGTACCAATGCACCGAAGATACTTTTCATAGATCGCGGTGGTAATTACCGTAATAAAGCAAAGGTTTTATCTTAAGCTTTCTACCTTCATGATCTATTCTTCGTAAAGCTCTTCCATAAAATGGTTTAGCAATTAAAGTTCTACCATAATTATCCGCACACTTACGGTAATTTACAATTAATATCGTTGAGAGGACTTTTCAATTAATGCTAATTCTTAATTGAAATCTACTAAACTGATTTTGAATAAAACGAGCTTCCTAATGAAATTGTTATATTTTCACCGTGTTTATATCGTACGTTGACTGAATTTTCAACCTTTTCTTACGACATTTGCAATTTGAAGAGGTCGTGCCTCTATGGCCCCGAGGTAATATTAAATTTTGTTCAGTTGGCCGGCGAAAAAATGAAGATGAAAATGCCCTCATAGGAGAAGTATGCGATAAAAGAGGAACTGGGGAACTTAAACGACCTCAGAACACAAGGTAATGGCAACTTGGAACAGGAACACAACAGTCGATCGAGTAAATTGTTAATTTCCCGACCTACTTTCTTTTTTCCTCACAGACCTCTCACAACTTCCACAAGCACCCATACAAAATTAATTATATCAGTTAATTAATGAATGCAATTTTCTAGCTGCATAAATAGAACCTTGATAAACACGAAGATGTACTACAGCGACGAGCATTTTCACGGCACTTGGCGTTTTGCATCAAAACAAAATGTCTTTCGATACTTGCAATTTTCGTGAAATTGTGCAATTAATTCTTTCTATAGCACCATTATGTCACACATGTGGTGTACACGTTAAGGAAACAAGTAATTTCAAAGTACAAATAAAGAAACTAGCAAGGGAACATCCCGAAGTGATAATCACTGACTTTGATGAAACTTTGGCGTATGGTAGGACTAAAAACAATATTCTATTGACAATAGTCCACGTCGAAGGGGTAAAAATTTCCCTCAAGATTGAGGATAATAAACACATTTGGTCAAAATTATTTATTATTTTTTATTTTTCAAATTTATTGCAAAATAGAAAATTCGTCAATTTACTCTATTCTAAATATCTAAGAATCTGAATATATTTACTGCTTCCAACTTTGAGATCGATTTTCACCCCTTCACTGTGGACAATTACCGACATAAAAAAGTGCACATCGAGGACTACTATGTACCAGAAATTCGTCAATTCAGGACGTTCCCTCGAAGAATAGTTAAAAATATCGCTAAATCAATATTTTGCACAAGTTTCCGCAACTTCCCACTTTGTTCCAAATTTTTCTTATCACTCAAAAGTTCGATAACTAATTTATTCTAAAGGGATCACTTCAGGATGCTCCCTTGCAGGTACATTCACTTAATATCGATCGATAAATATTCCAGCTTGTTACATTGTTTAAAAGTTTGCATCTCTCGAGCCTCCAAACCCCTCTTTAACCTTTCCCCTTGTTGTGCTGCTAATAAATCTAAATTATCGAAAACTGTTCGATAGTCTTCATACACTTCGCGCACATAAATCGCCGAATATTTATCATTTACATCTCACGACGTATACTAGCAATTACTCATAGGATTTACACCTCGAATAACACAAGGCACATCTATCACTGCTAAAAAAGAAAATTATCCAAAAGATTCCTAGCTACAAACAAGCTATAAAAATAATAAATTACGCCACATGGTGAATACTCCGGCTGAATGGACGCGCGGTATCGTGCCAAATGGCGAGAGATACTTCAAGCATACACTTACTTTTGCTTCATTTCAATGCACTCGAGGGCTGCACGATGCAGCCGCAGTGCAACATGCGCCAGTCCACGCATCAGCCGAGCAAGAACATTTTCACGAGGTACACTCGCTTCGTCGTTTGATCTCGCGAAAAAAGGATTATGCAAAGAGCGACCACGTCGAAGGTATCGATTCCCATCGCGACCAGCCTTCCTCGATCCTTCCCAGTTTATCATTGGACGATACGTGGGGCAGATATAAAGGCTGCCTTCAATTTCCTGCCAGCCGGAGACGCGAGGGCAATTGCAACCGCGAAAGGTGTGACCATTCGACACCTCTCGCTCCCAGATATCTCCTTTAACCGCGAATTTCCGTGGCGAAGAACAGGGCACCCAAACGAGAGGAAATTAAAAAGCTTGTTTGTGATAAAGAACTCGCGCGTGGATGCTTGGCTACGTGGAATTTTGGGAAAATATGACATTCGCGAAGAGTGTGGGATTTGGTGGATTTTTAGGAGGAAAATTAGCATTGTGGAGTTGTTAATCCTCGATCACTGTCTCAGTCACTGAATTTGCTAAATATTGAACCGGAGAGAGTTTAGGTTTAAATTATAGAAAATTCAAGGCTTGAGAAAGTGGAAGATTTAACCATAGAAACACTCATGGTGTGCTTGTATCATTGATACCTTTTGAAAATTACCATTTTATATGCTACGATTCACGGTCAATTTATTTGAGAATTTATTTCAATGTTTATTAACGCTTTTGAATATTATATTCAATATATCCACACTATAGACATTTTATCTCGGTTTAAAGTGAAAATAGTTTAAATTTAATATCCTTGATAATTTTAAGTCAACTTGAAAATTTTCTTCTTATTAACATTTACTGAAACAAAGTGCTAAATTTAATTAGTGAGAAATTGACGCAATTAGACAAGAGGGTGCAAGCTTTTTGTCAATAGTGTACCTACACGTTTCCAGATAAATTCTTTTCGAGAAATGAAGAAAGAAGGTGGCACTTGTCAGATTCCGTCTAACACTCGGCGAAATTAAATTAATTGACAAATCTTTCTGTAACTTGCTTCTCTCCCTTGAACCTATCAATTGTTCGCTTCCACCACATTCGTGCTTTAATTGGTAAGTCGCGTGACTTCGACAACGAAATTACAGATGACGAAAACGACGTTATTCCGAGATTACACGAACTTAACGATAGGAAACAAAGTGCTCCCGTTCTAGGCTCGTTATTAAATTATTTTCGCCAATTTTTCCATTGCACGACTTTCTTTCGCAAGCTTCAATTAAGAGATTGACATCGAGAAACCTTGTAACAAATGTGGCAAATTGTGGCAAATGTCTTCAGAAAATTTCAAGAAATAAAAGCAGTAGGTGATTGTAAATGAAATTACAAAATTTTTCACTACTGAACGTCGATAGAAGAATAAATAACTTTGCTCACGTGCTCGATTTTTCGCTACCACGGTTCAAACTCACTTGTTACTTGAAATCCTTAAAAACGGAGTATCCACTGTTCATTCTCCAGCAACCTGCCACGATTTACGATCACGAGGAATACCTAAGGAAACTTAGGTTGTTCTACTAATTATATCGACCTTCATGCATAAACTTGAACTCGTAAAGGTGACACCGTCATTGTGAAAATGTCTAAAAGCACTCTGCTTCTGTTAGTGTTGCCACCCTATTAATTATTACAGCTAGCTAATACGCGACGTGAATATTAAAAAGTACGTGAGAATTGTATATTTGCGAATGTGGAGCAGTTCGAAGGTACTTCAGTGGACAGATTGAAAAGAACAAAACCTGCAGCCACATAATCATTACTATTCCTTATTTCGGTCAAGATTCCTTAAAGACGATCCACTCTTCTGATCGTGATCGAAACTCTGGAAATAGTACATTCGAAACATGCAGAAAACTGAAATTCTAACACTTGTAATTTGCATGTCGTACTTATAGTTGGAATTCGTTACAATTTTAATTCACTCTGATTTACATATTGCTTAAACCTTTGTAACCCGATTTTTTTTCCCGTTCGTGAGAAGAAAAACTATGGCTGATTAAAATTTTACACTTTGACCATCATACTTTTTGGATATCATATTTATAATTAGAATTCATTATAATTTTAATACACTCTGATTTACATATTACTTAACCTTCTATAACACGATTTTTATTCGTTCATGAGAAGAATAATTATGGCTGATTAAAATTTTACATTTTGACGAGAGAAGAAAGAATTGATAATTATTCTAAAGAAATTGGTTAACAGTAATGCGAAATTCTGAATTTATAAATTTTATTTAATTTATTTGTTGTTAAAGTCACACGGTGTTACGGACGATGAATATAGGCTGTTCATAGTAAACCAATGTTCACTTTAATTTAAGTAGATAACTATGGTGCACCGTGATGTTACGAGGTATCACACATAAGAGAAAACCGATTGTACTGATTAATGCGGTGCATTATATTTCGTAACACGTTTAGCATGAAATTCCACCATTCCAGCTAATTGCAACGATATTATCCTCTATTAACACGGAGGCTGCTGTTTAATACAACTACCTTCAACAATGCACCTCAATAATATAGTTAGAAAACGTATAATATAAAAAAAAAAAAGAAACCATGCATATTAAAAGATGAGAGACACGATTCACGAATGTTTAGTTAACATTAACGCAAAGTCGATTACAACTTGAAATACGTTCGTTTAAACTTTCTTCCTAATTTTCCTCCTGACGTGCAATATAAAGTTGACGATATGTTTCAAACATACCGAGCAATAGGTATTGAAGGAAAAAGCATCGGAAATGAAGAGAATATGGAAATGAAGTTTCTCCGATTCTCCGGTAAGGATACAAATTCTGCGACAGTACAAGATGAATCTCCATTGGAAAAAGTTGTTCTAGAGTTTACCACAATGTGAACCATGCCAGAATGCGGCAACAGAATTCGACGAATAACTTCCAAACACTTTTGAATTTATGAAACGAGCGTTGCAAAAGTGGAGGTGAATTCAACAGTGACTGACAAAGAATGACGAAAGAAACTTATTTTGTCTAATAGATACATGTTCTATTTCATTCTGTTTCTCTGTAATATAGCATAAAGTGTGCGAAACTTAGGCCCCTGATGTCGAGCAACCCGCCGTGCATTGTTCATTTACACGAGATACTTAGTACTGAAGTATTGAACACGAAACTGTACGTCCACTGACGTGAAAAATATGACGCTTCATTTTCATATTTAAATTTTACTTAACTCTAGAATATTGACGTTAATTTTTGTTTCTCTCCTTGTTTTTCGTCGCATCAACTACGAGATTATTAGCGACGTTGAACAGACTATTGTTTCGCTATATTTTGTCGGTTAGATTTGTTTTGCTCCTTTGATGAAGCCAAGTTAAGTATTTTGTTGTGGTTCAGATTTTCTTTAAGAGGGGGTTCCAGTTTGTATTTGTTAAGGAAGAAGCTATACTTTGGGCAGACCAGTATTAGATGATCTGTTGTGACCGGTGTGTTACACTCTTCACTTCTTTTTATACATTTTTTTCGGTATTTATTTGGCTAACTTTATCAGCATTGAAATTGTAAAAAAATTGTAGAAGAAATTGTAAAAAAATTGTAGAAGAAATTGTAAAAAATAATTAAGTACACATTTATTAAATCTTTAAGTGAAAATATAAAGAGAAAAGTAGTGGAAAAATTTACTTAAGTTCAGTTTCTTACTTTTCTCATGGGACTGTATTCCCCATGTGAGTGTTCTAGGATTAATATTAGTTAAAATACCGTAAATACAAAAGATGATAGCAGGTTTCCTACTTGATTACACTAACACCTATGCAACGTAATATCAGCAAGTTCGTTAAATCCTCGAAAGTCAGCACAAAGCAGACAGCAAGAAGCGAAAGAACAGCAGAAACTAACAAAAATAGAAAGCTAGGTCGATATTAATTGTGTCAAGTGCGGTCCTCAGCCTCCCTATGAAATAAGACAATGCCATTCTGCGTCACTTTTTTAAATCCGTTAAGTGTCGATTCGGTGAGTCTGCAAGTGTACACTTGCCACGAATCTTTCGCCGAAAAGCTGCTCTGGCCGTCTTATCAGAGACACGAGGATTCGACGTCGCTGATCTCGCATAAATTTGCATTAATCAGCTCTGAATCACGTTAACTGCCGCTCGATGGTTAACGCGAGACCAGGAAGTCGAGGATGCGCTATCGCAAAGTTAGCATAGACCATCCAACCCTCGTTCACTATACCGCGCACACTACGGTAGAAATTGACAAAGCACACGTTCAGAAGCGGCACCGACTTTCCACGTTTCTCAAAAAAACTTCAAATAAGCCGCCGACGTGAACGAAGCAAAAAATGGACGAAATAAAGCAGAGATTGATTTTACGGAGGGAGTGTGAAAATTTCGCGACAATAGTGTGAACTTGTGAGCGAAGGAAATAGCGAGTGAAAAAGGCGATAAGCGTGGACACAGCGACGAGGAGAAAAAATATGGAAAAGGATATATAACAAAAATCCCACAGTGTAAAAAAAGTTTTTTCACTGCGTGTTTCATACATGTATGAGGCCGCAGAGGGCACTCTCTGTTGAATTCAACTCACAGTCATCATAGAGTTCGACCAATACCTCACTCTTTTTCTCTTTTTTTTTTTTTTATTTCACACTTGCTTCTGGCCGACTTTCTTCTAAAGGACGAGGTACTGGGGCGTAAAAAACTAGACTCTCTGTTCAAAGGAACGATTCAACGTCATTTCGATTTTGTCAACGGTGTCGCTGACAAAATTGCTTACGTTTCTTGCGCACCATGATTAACAAAAATAAATATGACAAGTATCGTTATTAAAAACACTGTGAAATTTAAAAATTTTAGATATTGTAGATGGAAAATATTTCGGGCGAATTTTCGCAAATTCCATGGATCTACTTTAAAAATATTTTCACGTATACAAAATATTCGATGAACGAAACGGCTCTTTAATAACAACAATTTTCATCGCTGGTGCATCGAGGTAGAATTCTCTGGAAGCGAATTTTTTAACCAAATTTTTTACTTTTTTTGCGTATGAGGAACGTAATAATTCTGCGTCTTGAATAATTTACAATATGGAATTTGACGCTTGCGAAATGGGTATAGGAATACGTTAAATGGCCTAACATGAGATCAGGTTCACTTCGACATAATTGAAGTGTCTATCTGTAAGCTGATTAAAGGTGTCAACGAGCGGCACCTTTCAAACAAGTAAACAGTGCCAGACTGTCGCACTGGAAAGAGATTGCAGTCACGTAACGACGAAGCCTAGCATACCATAAAATGAAAAATAATTACCCCTAATAAGTTTCTGCTCCTGGTAGCATATCGATCGTCCTGATAAAAAGGATAACTCACACCTGTTATTCGATGCAAATAATTGCAATACTTGCGAATTGTTGCATTTATTAATTTAAGATTAGATTTAGATACGAATCTAAAAATTTGAGATTAAAGATTTCAAAAATACACTCAGACAATTTACGAACCGTAATACCTCGGTGTTCCCAGATTATTAACGAGAAATTTTTCAATATGGTAATGCAGAATAAAAAATGTTCCCCTGATCAATACTCAGTTCATACCGGAGCATTTTAAATTCAATCGATGAATTTTCATCCGACAGAGGAGAATTCCAAGAGGAGACACCGCAGGTAGCGCAAAATCGCAAGGTGTTCCAGAAAAGGAGAAAAAGAAAAAGAAGGAATGTCAGCTCGATTTTTCCACGTGTAAAAACTCTTTTTCTTGCGCGAATGCATGGTGAAATTCCATTATACATCGATAATAATCGATATGAGCGTCAATAAATGCGCCGCGACGCGTTCCCCTACGGTGAAACCTTCTTATGGAACCTTCCATTATGTTTGTTATGATGTGCTCGTGGCAGTTGCAACCAGCTTTCGAGCCTTGTCGTTTTTAGCACGTGGTGTGCCGACTAAATCTGACAGGTTCGTCTTCGAAGGACCACCTCCGTGATTAGGAGGACAAAACAACTATTGCTATTGGTCTAAACTTCTAAAGGAGCGACTCTTGGCGTGGTCAGATCACTTCTGTCGTTCCCTTCCGCGAAAGGTCCCACGACACATCCGTGCGAGGACGCATCGCGGGGGTGAGGCCCTCGGATAGGTTGAATACATTTTTCGATAGTGGTGGGGAAGGGTGGTTGGCGAAAGCTATTGGTTAAAATCATAGGTGGGAAAACTACAGGAAAATGCCACCCCCCAGACCATAGGTCACTCTCAGGTACCAAGCGTACCCTTGAGTGACGCACGCGGGAATTCCGAGTGCCTCGAACAATGACCGTAGCAGACAATAACGTTGAGACGCGCTTCCGCTCTGGTGACCATATGAATGCAAAAAATGTACAAGTTAAAATAGGGGCGAAGATTCTAAGTCGAAAACAAGGCAATAAAGGTAAAAGCAAGAGCGAAGGCGAAAAATGTATACAATAGAACTACATGCTAAGAAATCTAAGGGTCGGGCGGCTGACAAACCTGTCGAGAATTAAACAATGTTCCTTCCAGCGACAAAGAAAAAGTTACCCACGACGTAACGAAATATCTGATTATCGGCAGACAATGAATCTCTTAATGGTTTCTGGAAACATTACTCATGCTCTTAAGAAGATATAGTCCGACAAACCTAAGTGAAAACTCTGACGTCACAGCCAAAATGGAGGCAAAATAGGCGGTTCAGGTCATCCCCACTACTCTTGGGTCTTACACTGCAGGCGCTTGAGGGGAAGTTGCGTTGAAGGTAAATGGTTTGTGTGTAGGTAAATGTAATACGCTGATAAAAGAACGGAAAACTAAAAATTATTTGGTCGCCTTGTCCTCTTACCTACGTTGGCGCGTAAGACATATTTAATAGCGCAAACGTTAATTTCTAGGCGACTCATACACGATAAATTGTTATTGTAAAGGAGGCCTCAGGAAATGTATTAATATTTTTTAACAGTTAGAAAACTGAAATGTAAATATTTTTTTCCTATTCCTGAATAATAAAAGCAGATTTCGGCGCATTAAAAAATTGCTTAAGGAGCTAAATAATTTCTGGCTGCAATGAAAAATAGCGTGCCACCACAGACCGACAGGCACTTTTTACAGCGAATAAAAGCCATCAAACAGCCACTATTTAATGATAATATTTCGACCTTGGGCTCATTTTATAGCAATAATCGCTGCTAAAGCTTCAATTGCTAATTTGACACTGTTCCCACTCGTAGAATAATTTTGAAAAAATACCAATGGATTGCTTGAATTTTAACCTGTAAAATAAGCTTATCGAAATAATAGAGGAATTTTGGGAACATGGGATAAAAAAATTAAGTTTACCATGATGCACGTCGTTTGGCGTCGCGCAGGCATCTGTTCGCCTGTTTATGGTGTCTGCGCGACGTAAACTTAATTTTTTTTCGAGCGCTTGAAAATATCATTCCGGTCAATTATCGACTGCTCGAACGAGACCCGATCGTCATCTATTGTTCATAGAAGAGTAAGTGCGATAGCCTTATTCTATCCCTATTGGCTTCCTAACAGCGAGCCGTTGCAAGTTCCTCTACATCTCCCACTTTTAGGCCCTGCGTGACGTCAGAGGCTTCACTTTAGGTTTGTCGGACAGTATCTATAGCGACATGTCATCATCTACTTTGCAGTAACGACGCCAGAAGAAAATAGCTTCTTTAGTGCTCGTTGTTGTGTCGCAGATACAACCGTTGACTATGACACGGACGACCCGGCCTGCTATTTTCGAGGGCTTCTAATTTCAAATCTTTTGTGTCTTACTTTTCCGTTCGAAGCGATGTCGAGGGCCAGAAACTTGACGCTTCTGCGTGCCATATGCCTTCCTAATGCCCGTACATTTCCTTCAATAGCAATTCACGTGTCGTAAAGCCACTTCACAGCCATACACACACACACACAGAGCAGTCCCGTTTGGACTGATCTTCCGCAGGGCCTCACACACCCACCCCATCGACCAGGGAAAACCAGGAATCTCCCGGAGGACAGTCGAGGACGAGGAAGGACTTCTATTCGTCCGCATAGGCCATCCCCTCGCCGTAGTTTTAAGATAAAACTACGAAAGCCCAACGCGCCAGCAATGTCGGAAAGGTTTCCATGAATATCAACACAACAGTTCACGTTAAAACATAGTTCCCACTTACACATTCATACTCAAACATTAATAACACTCACACAATATTAATTTGACGTGTGAGAGACGCGATACACTGAGATTAATAAAGTTTAAGAATCGCGTCGAAACACTCGTTATCCAAAAATTCTTTTGCAATTTGCAATTTTCGTCGTATCTCGACAAGCAAGATCATCAGACTGGAGAGAGCAATTTAGGGTGATTTTCGGACGAAGAGTATTTACCCTGAATTGAACGGTACTATTTCTGGTTCCCCTTCAAACCTGTCTCACTGCTTGAAATTTCAAGACGACTGTGTAATGGACATCGTGTCACTCAATTCGCGATTCACACCCCGTTCTCCCCGAAGTGCGAAGGCTGAATTATTAAAGAAACGTATGTATACGTTGAGACGTCTCGAGAACGAAATTGAAAGAAAAAGTGGCGGTGTGACGAAAAATAATACTTCAATATTTTAAAAAATAAGATTTATACAATATTATTTACAAAATAATTTTTCCCTATTTAAGGCTTTCTTCCTTCCTTATTCGAGGAAAAATCCTTGAAATATTACTTCAAACTCGAGTATCTCGAAAGCGGTACTTCAGTTTCCTTCGCGCGAAGAATTTTCAAACTTAATTTTCTCGAGAACGAAGCTGCCAACGAAAAATTGTTATTCTATATTTTCGATTTATTTTTTCGCAAGAAATCCTACGCCTACCGAAACACCCTGTACATAATCTAATTTTGCTGACCTAATCTTGTCGCGTCGAATTGATCGTGCCAATTCCAACAATTTTTCTCTTACTCTCACGATTGGTCCACCCTGTAAGCTATACACAGCAATTTTTCGTGAAACGTTCTTCCGTCTCGCCGAAAATTTCACGCAAATCTCCGGCAATCGAGATATTACGGCTCGAGGAAAGCAGTCGTCGGCCTAAAACGCAGGATCATTTCTCTTTCAGGCCGGTAATCCTGCTCTCCCGGCGCGAAGGAAACACGCAGAGCTTAATTTCTTTCTCCTAGCCCTGTTTTTCCTTTTCGCCAAATGAATTACAGTTTCTCCGAGTTTCATAGCTGTGTACTAACAACACAAGCGCGTTCATACACAGGCTGCACCTTGTGCCGCATTGTACATAACTTTTATTCTCTGCGCGCCAACTTGTGGAACCACTTAGGCTCGGCTGGTTTGACGAGTTCGAGAAAATTTCGCGGCAATATTACTTTCTTACGAACTCGCGCAATATTTCTGTGTCCACGATGAAATCGCCATAGAAGACGAGAGAATTGCATAGAAGCATTCTCTGGTAATTGAAACTTAAGCTTAATTAAACACGGGCAAGAGTGCGATGGATAGAGTCGATTACTCGAAGAGTAGAAACTTCGTTTAATCTTGAATTATCAATTTTTACAAGGTTTCGAGGATGTAACGTATTTCTTTTTTTTAAGGACGTGGATAGAGGAGAATACGGCGAAAGTAGGTGAAACTAGTGCAATAATGGAACGTCTCTTTGTGTCATATATTGGCACGTTAATATGATAATTTAACAAAGGGATGACACGCAAAGAGTGGAGTGCGTGAAGTGCCATATTTTAAGCGACTAATTACATTTAGCGCTTTACTCGCGTACAGAAGAATCAATAGCTCACAATTTAGGTGGGTAATATACTGTCGTTGACGAAAGTGAAGAGAAAAATATATAGAGAGTGTTGCAATTTTTTGCGAGTAAACTTTGTCGGTATGTTTCACGGGTATAAATAAGAAGTAAATATTGTAAATATAAAGACAGGTCGTTCGAAGCTTTACTTACCTCTTCAGGGACACTGACCATATGTTTACGTTTTGTTTTTACTAAATTCTAATACTTGTGATGGAGAAAATATGAAGAACAATCTCCTAACAAGGAAAGCAGTTTAATTGCTGTCGATTTAAAATTTCAAAATTGGATCGTTCTTTTCTAACTTTAAAAAAATCGTCGCTGAAGAGGTTAAAGGATTGTAACAAAAAGACGAAATAGTTGCGGTTACTATGATACAAAGTACGAATTAATCAGTGATATTTGAATCACTAAGAAACTAAAATGATTAATTTTTCATAAATGAAACAAATTTAATTAATTTTATTTCAAGGAGCTAATCACTTTGGCTTCCGAGTGACTCATTTACATCTAATTTATTTATGCGAGCAATGTTAACTATTTAAGATTGTTAAAGATATTAAATTGCATTGATTGTCAATTTATTCTCGTCTTGTACCATAGAAACCGCGAATCCGTTACCGTTGCCTCCATATTTCGCATTTCTCTTGTAACTTTTTAATAAAGCTTCAAACGACCTATATTTATCCGACATTTTTGTCCTATTTATACTCATAGAGCGTATTAACAAAGTTTAGGGGTAAAAACTGGGACACTCCGTATGTTAAAATTTGACGAGAAGAATTGAAAGATATTGCAAAATATTTGCAACATTTTCCACAGCAAAAATGAATAAATCTGCACTTTTCACAATTATCCTGAAATATTGGACAAAGGAAACTTACATCAAGATAAATTTTCATTTGCTCGAGAAGCTTTAATATGATCGTCATACTATACAAAGACACCCCGCGGAGATTTCAATTCATCGGCGGCTAAGTGGTCCTCAAACGTACTCTACAGCTTCCGTAAATAATTAATCGCAGATTTGTACCATTGTTTCAAACGATTCCACGTCTTTTTTCAACTCTATTGTAAAAGAACAAGTAATAAAATTCGCCTGATTGTATTTCAGTGAAAAGCAACGCAATGCTGACGAAAAACTATCGTAGGTTGCAAATTTACGCTAATATTGTAAGGAACACGGAAAACTACGACGCATTTTATTATTTACACTAACGGTGAAAAAAAAAAAACAGACACTTTACAGACACTGAAAACGGACGTGTTAGCACAACTTAAATAAACGTAACACACGATAGGCTATTAACCAAAACGTATTATTTTATAAATGTAAGCGACTGCTAAGGTACTTGGGTGTCCGTCTCGCTCGACGGCTATATCAAGAGTGTCCTCTCCGCGTCCTATCCTGCGTTACTCCGAAAAACCGTTGGAGCCCCCTCGTTCGACTTTCCGGGCAAAGTTCTTACAGGCTATTGCACGATTTGCACAGACTCGCTTTTGTTTATGTTTTTTCTACGTAGATGTTTCGGCATAGTTCTCGGTTATTCCAAACAGAACAAACGTGAATACGTTTATATGTATATACAGTATATTCTCCACACTGTCAGACCGCAAGGAAGCTAAACCTAACATTCCTACAGTCAGGGACTACGTTTTCGAGCCTCGCGACCGCCTTTGTACGTAGACAAGGATAGCGAATAAAAGATAAGCATGAAACGTGAGTCGAGGCAACCAAGCGATTTAAATATCAACTTTTTTAATTTAACGTTTTTTTATCCCGAAATTTTTCTTAACATATTGATGAGATTTTTCTGATGAAAATGACATAAAAAACGATATAATTTGAACAACATTTACTTATCAACACGTTCACTGTCACGCCAGATTTACAGGTTGTTGTCAGGCGACACAATTAACTACTAAACCAAATCACCAGAAAAATTTTCAATATTATTATTGAAGTAAACTTTCGTAGAACGAGAGTGAAAAATTGAAAGAATCAAAAGAAAAAACGCGAATTCGTATCTTTTTCGATTCTAGAATATAAGAAAATTTGAATAAAATATGCGACGAGAATTGGGGAGAAGCATAAGTTAAACGCGTAAAAATATTCAATAATAAACGAACTAGGGACGAAGCTATTATTTCAATACACGATGCACTGACTCTAGTATTTACTAAAATTCAAAAATTCTCGCATAAATTCCGAAAATAGATTATTAATTACGGTAAACTACTGAGACGGTTTAATTAAGGGTAGGCATAGGGCACTCGTTCCAAATCAGCTCACAATATACAATAATAAATCAACTAACTACTTAACATGCAATTCATGCAAATTCCTTGGATGGTAAATTATTAGTAAACAAAATAGCAAGTCATAAAATAAATTCAATATCAGAGAAAATATATGAAAAATTTCAAATTAATTTCAATTGCTGGAAGAAAAGTACATATTGATTGTTATGCCCTAACGAAAAAGCAACCACTCAAAGTCATTTCAATATCCTATTCGACAAGTCTGAAGAACAACGATGACTAAAATTCAAATGTTTATTTCCCTAAACCTTCAAAATAATTTCGAAATATTTTATTCGAAGCGGAGTATTCCAAGTCAGTATCGATAATTCAAGAAATTATTTGATTGTATTTAAAAGAACCGAAAGGAGAATATTTAAAGTTTGATATTAAATGTCTAGCAAGTACCAGTAATTGGTAAAATGGTTTATATTTGGTAAACTACTGAGACGGTTTAATTAAGGGTGGGCATGGTGCTGCTTTAGTTTGAAATGATTTATAAACACATAATTAACAGAGGAAAAACCGTGAAACGGCAAAACGTCTACATTCTAATTGTTATAACATGTAAACAGAACTTTAAATTTAGTGTAAACAGAAAAAATATATAATACAATTTATTTCACGGTATTGCAACAAATAAACGTTGAATCAATATTTAATTCGTATAAAAACAATTATTTAACGTAATAATTTTACCTTCACTATGGCTATTTTAAATCTACGACCACAGGTCAACCTGATATCTAATCCTTACGAACTTTAAATTCAGTCGAAACTGAGAAAATATATAATACAATTTATTTCACGGTATTGCAACAAATAAACGTTGAATCAATATTTAATTCGTATAAAAACAATTATTTAACGTAATAATTTTACCTTCACTATGGCTATTTTTAATCTACGACCACAGGTCAACCTGATTTCTAATCCTTACGAACTTTAAATTCAGTCTAAACTGAGAAAATATATAATACAATTTATTTCATGGTATTGCAACAAACAAACGTTGAATAGATTCTTAATTCGTATAGAAACATTTATTTAAAATAATAATTTCACCTTCACTATGGCTATTTTAAATTTACGACCAAGGGTCAACCTGATTTTTAATCCTCCGAACTTGATTTCACAACGAGAAAGTAATAAGATCGTTGAAACGAACTTATTTGTCAAAGAAACTTGCAAAAATGTATAAATAATAATATGTAATGTTTTAACAAATTTTTGGAAGTATAAATTAATAATAAAATTGTGAAAATTAATAAATTATACGTTATTATAACATTAATAGAATTATGACTAAACCGAAGTTCGAAGTCGAGTATTTAAAGTCTGATATTACGTGCCTAGCGAGTGCCGGTAATTGTTAAAATTTGTTTAATAATTAGTAATAGAAATTCTAATTGATTCTAATGTATACAAGTGTTACAAGAAGGCTGAGTGTGTACAGGGTGGACATAGGCTAGCTAGTAGCCCCCGACCACTCTATTCACATCTCAGAACCTTCAGGTCAAAATACGCCGCGAAGTGTCTAGGGCCCAGTATAAAGGGTAAATGATTTCGCGGGACATCGGCGGGTCCTTATATACCTGCGGTACCCTCTCCCCAAAGTCATTAGCAAAATCGTCGGTTAGGTCAGGCGGGAAATTTTCGCGGGAGATTTTCGCGGGAGATTTCCGATATCGTAACACGGTATAATTTATCAATTTTCACAATTTTATTAAAAATTTATACTTCCGACAATTTGTTATAACATTGCATATAACAATTTATACGTTTTTACAATATTCTTCAATGGAAACATAGGTTTTAGCGTTCTCGTTACTTACTCGTGGTTAAATTAATTTCGTAGGGATTAAAAATCAGGTTGACCTGTGGTCGTAGATTAAAAATAACCATAGTACAGCTAAATTTATCGTGTTAAATAATTCTTCTTACACGAATGAAAAATGTATTCAACGTTTGCTTGTTACAATACCATGAAATAAATTATATTATACGTTTTCTATATTTACACTAAATTTATCGTTCTATTTACATGTCATAACAATTATAACTACACGTTATGCTGCGTCCGTTTGTTTTTTCGGTGCAGTTCACCCTAATTTATTTAAATTTACGTTGCGAGACAGTATAATATTTACAATTCTGCCGGAATTTTTGAAATTCAGAAAAACACAGGTAAACTTCCATTGCATTTAAACGATATTCTCCACCAATCTGGACAAAGTACAGTAAATTCTCTACAAGAGTCAGTAAGTTTACTAATACACTTATACTTGAATAAATTGAGGTGAAAACAGTGTAACGACGTTCCTCACCCACCTCAACTCTAAGCACATATTTATCAGATAAACACCTTCCTATTCGCGAAATTTTACGAGTATACACGTACACCACGATATGAACACGTTCACGTTCATTATGTCGCACGTTTGTGGAAAAATATATGGATCGGAAAATTCACTCACCGTTCTCCGTCGTCGTTAAAGGCATAGTCCCCCAAGATGAGATCACGAAGTCGATATCTTGGTGGTAGAATCAGCGGTAAGCAAGGATCTGGTTCGTTCATTGTGCGCAACGCGTCCTCCAAATTGGAAAACTCCTTCGTGATTATTACGGTGTAGCCCTCGAAAATTTCGAGGGTATCACGAAAAAAATTATTCACTACCGATACCGTTACACTTTCGCGAGCTACATTTACACAATCACCGCGTGATACCCTGAAACGTAGAAAAAAAAAAGAAGATTAGATATAGGATTTGTATCAAGAGATAAGAAATACGAGAGAAATGTTTCAACTAAAACCAACAATATTAGATACAGTTAACAATAATGCTAACATGACGATCCTGGTTCTAATAAACAGACCTAGATAATCGCTAAATTATAAACTCCTGAAACATAAATTATTCAAATTCAAATTGCAGTATATAAAAATTCTGATTCTAATAAATAGACCTAGATAATTGCTAAATTATAAACTCCTAAAATATATATTATTAGAATTGAAATTGCAGTATATAAAAATTCGCAACAGAAAATAGTGTTTCTTCGAACGACGCAAGAATTAGGGAAGTCGACTGTCCTCGTAGATGCAAATTCGCGTAATTAAGAACCACCGCTCTCCTTCACGAAAAACTGAAGTACATTTATACACTTCCGGTGCATGTGCATATATTTATACGAATATACACTGTGTGTTATAACCATAAAACCACCTCAATATTTTCAATTCCCATATATTGTTGTTAAAATAATAACAAACGAAGTATGTCGCGTTTAAAAGCCTATTGAAAAACAATGTTTCCCCAGAAAATGGGAAAAACGGTAAGAAACTGATTTGTTGTGGTTTCATAACTATAACACATCTTACTACGACAAAAATAAACTTAGGATGCAATAAAACGAAATTACAGCAATAATTAATCTAATCGGTAATGCGTATGTCCTCCTTTATATTCAATTATATACATACATACTTATTATCTAATTACATTATTCACGCATATACATACTGCGAAACTGCAGCTATGCAGCTCACAGGAACACACTGATCGTTTGATTCTTCTCCCAAGTTCGGCTGTTCGTTGTGTACTTGAATCCGGTGTCGGTGCATCTTGTACGCAGCGATAATTGATGAGGAATTAGTTCACGCGAACGAATACGCATTATCTAACCTAACCTATCTAATTCGTCGTGATAAGGGAAATTGTAAAGGTACGCTAACTACGTAAATTTTTTGGAAATCCGCGTATAATCGAAATCGCCTTGTTCGAGGGAGCCCTGTATTCTCTACAAGCCTACGGTCGCACAGTATAAGCGTCGTTCTTCGACGCGCTCGTTCGACTGTCTCGTAAACACTGACTGAGGACGTGTCGTCCTGCCCGATTTCTGATCGTTGTACGCTCGCAACTGTTCTGGGAAAAATTTTAGGCCTTAACTTCTTAGAACTCGTGATATTTCTTGCGAGCCAAACATAAGAAACGCGAGCCAGGGTCGTTGTACGTTCATCGAGGAAAACAAAGCTAGAGTAAAGCTATCGCGAGTTGCTCTCGAGAGTATCTATCGCGAGTGAACAGTGCGTCTGAGAGTGACTGTCTGAGAGTATCTCTCAACTCTCTGAGAGTTGATATATTGCGACTTGCCCTCGATTGGATACGAAATCGTATTGCTGTCGACAGTTGCTTCGCAAACACGTAGCGTGTTCTCGAGAGAACTCTCGTGCGAGTGAAAAATGTGAGGAAGGAATATTGGTCGAGAAATGAAATTACCGATTTATAATCGAGAAACCACGTTGTTCGAGAGAGCACTGTAATACGCTCATTTGTGCATAACGGTATGTTTTATGAAAATAAATAGAAGCGAACACGAGGACAAAGGTCATCGCCCTGCATAATTTAGAAGACACCCGGCCTTGCCACGATGTTAACCCAGATAGTTAGACCCCATTTCCAGTTACTCCGTGATCATAATATAGAACCTAACAACGTCGGGGTCGTGAAACTAATCTTGGATTCAGGAACCTTCGAATTTACAACTTGGAGTTCGTAGTACCAATCCAGGCCGTCCTAAGGTCGAAGGACCTCAAGATTCGCGAGATTGAGGTTCACGAGCTCGATCCCAGGTCAAGAGACCACCGATGAGGGTCACCGTAGTGGTTTTTAGTGAGTAGAAATCTCACACTACCTCGATTCCAAGGTGCCTGTGCAAGATTTTCCAGCACGTTAAAAAAAAAAGAAGAAAAGAAGGTCAAGAGACCTCGAGATTCAGAAGCCCGGGGTTGTGGGGTCAGCTCTGCGGGATCAACCACCCCGAGGTTAAGGGACCTCAAGGTGCACGAGCTGAGAAACCTGACAATTGGGGTCTCTCGACTCAAGAGTGATCTGGGACAATTTCCAAGAGTTTTGAGTTGTGATCCTCGGGGTCACTGAACCTAGGAGTGGTTTGAAACGAATTCCAAGGCTCCGCGTTTTGATTTTCGGGGTTTATCAGCCATGGAGTGCTTCAAAGTGGGTCTTAAGACCCCAGAGTCCTGACGATCGAAGACTTCCAGCCCAGGAGTGGTTCAGCGTGGGTCCCAGAACTCCAGAGTCCTGACGATCGAAATTTCTCAGCCCAGGGGTCACCTAAGGTGAGTCCCAAAACTTAAAGGTTGTGGTCCCCAAGATCCTTCGTCCCTAGAATAGCCCGCGTCAGGTTCCTAATCCTCGGGATTGTGATCCCTGAGGTCCTTAGGACCTAGGGTAGTTCAGAGTGGGTCCTAAGACCCCAAAATCCTAATAATCAAAGTCCCTCAACCAGAGGTAATCTAGGATGTGTCCCAAGACTTGAGAATTGTGCTCCTCAAAATCCATCGTCTCTAGAGTAGCCTGCGTCAGGTTCCTAATCCCCGGAATTGTAGTCTTTGAGTCCTTGGGACCTAGAGTGGTCCTAAGTCCAGTTCCACGACCCCAAAATTATGGACACCAAGATCCCCCATCCTTGAGATGGTCTTATTTTTATAATTGCATTCCTCGCCAGAAAGTGACCGAATCCCATTGCTCTCGATTTTAAAATATCAAAATCAAAGATCCTATGGTGACCTGATTTTAAGGCTCCGAAATATGTTTTCTAATTAAGTATTCCTATTTTTCATTCTTGGAACTTAATATCCTTTTTTTCTGACTGAATCGTGGAAGCTATCTTCAGTTTCATATCAAGCAATTAGAAAATTAAAATCTCGAAAATGACGGGGAATTTGCAAGAAAATGAAAGGAAGCAAATAGAAAGGATCGCTGGGTGAAATTAGTATTACTTGGAAAACTGCTATCTACAAAATAATAACGATTTTCTTAAACGCACATTTTAAATTAAAAGCGTTTCATTACTTGGCTCGTTTGTGTAGTATATCCTAATTAAGGTTTGGATCGTTTGTTTAATTTTAATTATAATCGCATTTAAAACGGATTGTACATTCGGCGCGCAGGAATTCTATCACATCGATGAGCCACGTATTTGCACGTGCTGTCAATTCATGATCAATTAAACGAACGTGCCGAACAACTGATGAAGTTGACCCGCTGCGAGAATACAGTGATGAAACTGAACGAGATTCAGAAAGCTGCAGCTGACGGAATTTTTACACTGTCGACACATGTCATGCCCGTTTAACGCATAAAGTAGGCAAATTAACGCCAGTTGCTGCTATGATTGAGGAAACGATGGACGTGTTAACCGTAACTGACAATGAAAATGCTTTCCGTTTAAATATTCTTCATGTCAATAAGCTATACTATTGCAAAAACGTTTCTTCTTTAATCGTCTCCACTGATTTCTATTTCGTTGCATTCGCAAAATTTTCTATTCTAATGCAGAAAAAAGATTAAATTTCTCTATTTTAATGCAGAAAAGAAAATTAAATTTTTCTGATTAAATTTTTCTGTTTTAATGCAGAAAAGAAAATTAAATTTTTCTGATTAAATTTTTCTATTTTAATGCAAAAAGAAAGTTAAATTTATCTATTTCAACGCAGAAAAAAGGTTAAATTTTTCTATTTTGTTGCAAAAAGAAGGTTAAATTTTAATGCAAAAAGAAAGTTAAATTCTTCTATTTCAATGCTAAAAGGTTAAATTTTTATTTCGATTTAAGTAAGTTTCAATTATCTATACTTGGACTCCAAAGAAATGAATTCGTATGATAGAACTGAACTTATGACAAATACAGATATTGAGTAGCTCTAGAGTGATAAATATCAGTGATCTGTAACGTTCAGATCGCGACGCTGCTAAATTAGATTTATTTATCAAATCACTATCCAAACCCTCAGAGCAATTGCCACGTTAGAGAAACCTTTCACACTGCCGGATATTTGTAAATTGAAAATCTGTGGAACGAGATTGAGAATGAGTTCCCCAGCACAGAAACGATTTCCTAGAGAAATCTCGAGATATTGCCATAGCATTTACAAGTAGGTGTCGAATTGTTTCTAAATTTTGCAAATTGTGTACATCACTATAGCAGAATAGAAGCCTTCGCATAGATACACACTACTACAATCTTACTTCGTCATACATAACTCAAGAATACTTGAACCATTATGCAATTAAAATAATTGAAAAAATTAGAAAAATTTTGATTGAACACAAAATTATAATCCTGCAAAATTTTTAAATTTAGGATGTCTATTTTGCATCGATTTATTTAGATACACTCTACTACAATCTTACTTCATCATACACAACTCAAGAATACTTGAACCATTATACAATTAAAATAATTTAAAAAATTAAGAAAATTATAATCCTTGAAAATTAAAAAATTTAGGATGTCTATTTTGCATCGATTTATTTAGATACACTCTACTACAATCTTACTTCATCATACACAACTCAAGAATACTTGAACCATTATGCAATTGAAATAATTTGAGAAATTAGGAAAATTAGAAAAATTTTGACTAAGCACAAAATTATGCTTCTGCAAAATTTAGGATGTTATCTATTTTGTATTGATTTGCTCAAATACACACCTCAGCTTACATAACTCAAGAATATTTGAACCATTATACAATTAAAATAATTTAAAAAATTAAGAAAATTGTAATCCTTGAAAATTAAAAAATTTAAGACGTACCTATTTTGCATCGATTTATTTAGATACACTCTACTACAATCTTACTTCATCATACACAACTCAAGAATACTTGAACCATTATGCAATTGAAATAATTAAAAAAATTAGGAAAATTAGTAAAGTCTTGATTAAACAGAAAATTATAATCCTGTAAAATTAAAAAATTTAGGATGTGTCTATTTTGCACTGATTTATTCTGACCTTGCGAATACCACGAAAATCATAAATGCGTTATTTATAGTAGGCAAGTATTAATATAAATTCAGACAATGACATTTACGATAGACCTCAAGATCGAGGATTACTTTTCTACTCTTATCGGATAAACGTCGATTTCGTGTTCCAATATCGTACGTCTGCTGCTATCGGGAATAACTAAAGTACACACTAGCAGGAGTAAATAATGAACGAAAGGAGAACTTCGATCGAAACTCATTAATGATTAGCGGTGAGATGTCAGTAGTGAAGGTAGAGTATTCTGCTGCAATTACGCATTGTTCCACTCTGACGTATTAGATACTCCTCTAAGTACCGAAAGACAATTTGCTAGAGCCTAATAGCGCTGTACATGAATGAACGTAATCAACAGCAAGTTGCTCAATCGTAAGAAAGTTTGCGAACGCGATATTTCATGTTTACCAAGGTCAATATAATATAGACACACGTAAATGCGCGAAAATATTGATATTTTAATTATATATTATTATATAGCTG
>NW_017100164.1:224493-231043 GCF_001263275.1 Habropoda laboriosa
ATTGAAATTCTTCTATTTTTAAATTAATATCTTTAATTAATTGCAGGAGAAGCTGTATTAAATATTCCATAAATTTCAAAAAAGCGGTCTTTGTTCGTGCTCAGGAATATATTTAATTATAATTATCGTCCCTTTATCTTAAATTATCTTGCCCTTTTTTTTTTAGAAAAATATAAATTGTAAAGCTTTTATGCATTCTGGTATAAAAATACAGGTTACTACGTGTTGTAGCAACCTTTCTGTATTGAACCTTTGAAACACACTTCTCTGACAAAGAATGGTATTATTTAAAGAAATTTATTCAGTTTAATCTATTTCTCACGTTGTCGTATTATCCCTTTCTTGTCAAAGAAAGATGCAGTTTAATGCATATAAAGCAGGACATACGTATAAATTAGAGAAACATTTGAATTTCATTAAACAAAGAATCTATTTTGTCGAGACAGTAATGTGTCTCTTTTTAATAAAAATTTCAAATCGATCTTCTAACCTTTTTGTACATTTCACGTTCACATTACGATTTTCTACGAAATATCATTATCGATATGCATTTACTTACGTATTTCGAGTGTTCCGAAGTTGGCTCCATTCGTGGATTCCCCATTCTTTGCTGTCCAATCTTGGCTCGACCGTCGTCAAAGTTCATTTCACACGACAATCACACACCAACTGAATTTTCACCACATCCCGTACACTGACACCGAACATTCGATACTTTTCTTTTATCGATCGATAGCATACATGTTGCTTGCAACGGTCAGCATGTCGTGCATCATACTGTTAAACAATTCAAAAAAATCCTATCGTTCCGATCGATTGGTCGTGAAAAATACTTGTAAGGAGGTTCACCACTTATAGGAATGTCGACACTCTTAAATGCGAATCAAACATCTACACGATTCTACGAATAAATCCAAGTATAACCTTATTTTCGAAAAACCAATCCACACCACGTTTCTAAATCACACAAATCACTTTTCCGTCTCCACTGCTATCCCTGCACAATCACATATCTAATAAATATAATACTTTGTTCTTCCTTGAATTATCACCGTACATAATTCGCGAAAGAAACCCGCACAGCTTGAAACCGTTCCTCACTTTTTGAGGCAACTAGTTCGTAACTACGCAGATCAAGGTCATGTTCATATTTCCTACATGAGTACGAATAATAAATAAAATTCAATCGCGAAAATAATCCACCGAAAATACAAACGAATTTAATATCGTAAGGATAATTGTGGTGATAAACAATTTGACGGGAAATGTATGCTTGATGCCAAATTCGAAATGAGTTTGAGTCGCGTGGTAGACTGTCAAGATCGGGTATCGTGCGACCGTAGTGCATGAACGCGCGGCACGTGCGACGCGATCACATTACGCTTCCGAACGAACGGCAGTTGAATTATTCGAAGCGCGCGCGCTCGACGCTTACTCGACGGCGTCTCGCGCTTCAATGATGACGAACCGGCGTCGCGACGACGTCGACGCTTCGACGACGCCCACCGTCCACCTATTCGACCAACCGTCCGAACACCTACCGAGGGAGAAAGGACGACAAACCTCGGATTTGACCGTACCCAGAAAACAACGTCTGTGAAATTCTGATGCACGGTAACCTTTACGAAACCTTCCTCTACCAAAAAAACACTCGGTACTGCACGTTTATGGGTGAGTGTAATGTTTACATCTAAAATTTCATCATCCAACCGCAAAAAGTTTGTGTTGATATTGTAACAGACTGTGTTGTTCACGTTCTGAATAACGTACTTGTGACCAAACTTTCGAAATGTGTGATAGATGTTTGAAACGTTTTTATTTAGATACGTAGATTATTTGAATGTTTCTTTTGGCATCATATATGATATAAAGTTGCAAACAGTTTACTATTGCTTTTACATTGAAGTTTTAATGCATATTAGAAGATATTACTGTTAAGCAATGATAGTTCAAACGATTAGAGAAGTAAAATAATTGCGGTTTTTCCGTTCGATATTTTTAAATGTAAGGCTATAGAACGGTGTGAAACTACACTGGCGCCCTCGGGCGGTAAGAATTGTTATTACGTCAGTTATTTCAAACACTCCTTAGAATTTCAAAAAGCACGTAGTTATAAATCTCTATTTTCATAGTATTTATTGGGACATTCTGCAAAGTGCGTAGTACATAAGGAAAGTAAAATGTGATATCTCTTACTTCCATATGTTGTATTTCATGTTTTAACCACAGTTATATAGTAGATTAACGTTAAATCTGAGCAATTTAAAATTAATCAGGAAAAACCTCATGTCATAAAAATTAACATATACTAACATTCCAAAAACATTAGTTCACAATACTGCTATATAAAGTAATATTTTCTTTCTTATTATTCTCAAATGATAAAATATTTCTTAATTACGTCAATTACCATGTGTGCTGAATGGAATAGTCTATTTATATCACTGTACAATAATTTTAATTCATTTATCGGCTTTAAAAACTTACATTCACCTTTTCACCGACTTAAACTTCAAATCACAGGCAAGGTTCTGTACTCAAATCTAAATAAAAATCTATACCGACTGGGGTAAAAGGACAAAGTTAAGAATAGAACAATGTTATCCCAAGATGGAATATATCCCAACTTAATGAACTGCAGTCAGATTATTATTCAGACATTTATTGATTAGGTTGGTTATTGTGGTAATCCCCACGGTTATAAAATCTACTTATTCACAGCTGCAACATAATTAGGTGTGCCACACAGTAAATACACATATAGCATCATACTTAAAAAATTTTAATTTTCATAAAATTTTTACATTGACGTTAAAAAAGTCACATAAAAAATATTTAATAGGAACAATTATATTTTTATTCCACTGATTTTTATAACGCAAGTTATAACGCAGTTATAAGGGGAGCATTGAAATGTACAGCACCAGAGCTGAGTCATTTACATATTCATAATTTTGCCGCAATGTATCACATAGTCAATAGAAGGGTAATCCACGTGTCGTCTCATTATACAATCCGCTTTATACTCCTCCGTAAAGACGAGAATAATTTGATACGGAACGTCAACAAAGGTCCAAATGTCGATATCGATGATTTCTGAACATTCTGCACAATCGACGATCGGCACAATGAGATAGAATCAGGAAACGGGTCTTTCCGCTTCATTAACAATGGCCTAGTTTACCGAGTAAAATTATATATGCAGCATTGAAAACAATCGAAATTACTTCGAATCGCAGATGCTACGGTACACAAACAACTAGAATTGTGTGTCCTGTATTTTAAAATTCCCGCCAATCTAAAAATCCGTTGGATGGAAAAAAACGACGATTGATGATTTAATCGTCGGGAAGATAGATTTCGCAGGTTAAAAATAGCAACCGAAGTTAATTTCGTTTCATAAATCTGAGAACGTATTAAGTTCCACGATGGTGAAATCTTTCATATCGGGTTCCACGAATTCGTGGTCGTCAATAATGTCTCGTATATCCGGGAGAAACGTCACCGGTGGCTCACAAATCCTAGGTTAGCCTGTGTCCCACTCGTATGACCAGGGTCACGTCGGTCCTATATCCTGATAATCGTTACGTATCAGGATGCTATATTCTATAGATTCTATTGTACCGTATTCTATAGATTGACAATATCTCTCGTACTCTATATTCACCTATAATAAATTCTTCAAATTTTTCACTATGTACTCCCCTTGTAGTTTCATAAACTTCTCTATTTTGAGTATATAATTTCTAATTACCTTTACACCCATTTTCTTCTGCTTTTCGTAATCTTAAAAGCAGAGTTTCTGTTTGAGAATAGTTCATTCTTCGATACATCTTATTAACAATACTCTTAGTTTACAATATTTGAATCAATATCGTTCGAAACTATTAATCCAGGGAGTAGCAACGTTTAACATAGACAGGTACATTATCGGTATGTTATCCGTTTTTACTTCACTAAGCACCGCTAGATGTCGGTAACCATTCAGCCTCTATGTCGTCGAACGGAGTGCAGAAGCGGGTCCTATTTCTGACGGCTGTTTCTCGTTCGATGCTAACGACGTCTGATTTCGTCGGTAACGTGGTACGACGTTACATAAACATCAAACGGCGGCGCTTACGTAATTCGAGGTTTAAGGCACCGGGAGAGGTGCGCATAACGCAGCGTATAAACCGTTCGTCGTAAGCGAAATATTTACACGCTCATGTAACCAACCTCTTACGCGCGCAAATGGCTGTTCCGATCCTCTCCTATATAACGCGACGCTACAAGGTAAGAAGACCCGTTTCGTAACGTGCCGTGAACGTTTCAAAGTCACCGATTCCGTTCCTCTTCTACAATCGTCTATTTGACCATCGACCAAAAGCCAAAGAAAATCGAGGATGCACGAGAGCCAAACGGGCTGTCGCCGATAATCGTGGACCGGGGGATCCCCGCGGACGTAACGCTCGAAAGTAGATCGAGTATTTAACGGTCGCGTCTTCGTCCGAATTTACATAACTCGCAACCGAGAGCACTGGTCGTTTCTCAAACCGTCGAAGAGAACGGACTGCGAATTTACGGATTCGTTCAAATTTTGGAAGTAGCTTGGAAATTATTTCAGAAAATTTTAGAAATCATACCGCATTATGCAAACGTAACCTATCGAAATTTATTGCGAATGATAATTCCCGAAAACTTGAAACTTGGAAACGCGTGATTCGTCGGTTCGGTCAGGGGCGTCCCCGAAGCGGGTGTCTCGGGTGGGGGGGACCTAGCGCGCGAAACGGCGAGGTCAACTTTTACCCCGCGAATTGTGCAACAGTCGGCCGGCCGCACACCATGACCAGTTTTCGTTTATTTTCCTCACGTAACCCAGATAAACGGTGTATATCGACGGTTATTCTGAATATCGACAATTTGTAACACTTTTCTCTCCCTTCTCGCGCCTTGTAATCCGCCGCGTTTTACGTAATGCCGGTAACATAACCAAATGCATGTAACGCTTGCATAAGGTAGACCCCTACCCGGCCTACGCGCCGTCCGACGGCGCACAGCCGCGGCATAATCTATTGTTTGGCAATAGTTATAGTTCGTTGTGTAACGGACTAGTTAATGGAGACGATCGATAGATATAACGCGGCGCTACCTTTTCCCTTCCTCCCTCCCTCACTTTGATTACACGACGAAAGGAAAAGAACCGCGAGCGAGAAAGGGGAAGAAGTGTGTGGTCGCCTGCTCTGCGACGCATCGTGACGCGGCGAAGAAAGGAGGGATTCTTCGCCGACCATTCTTACGTACCCTCCTTGTCCCCCTTTTTTTCCCCTCTTTCTGCCTTCTTCTTCGAACCTGGACTAATGATCTCGCACGCGTGCCCCTACAGTGAATCACGTTACGAACGCAACCAAGTTACGGAACAGATTTTTACGAGATCGCCGTGAGCTCACGCGTGATCGATCGCCGCCTGTAAACACGTAACGAGAATTTAATGAATGTTACTTGCTGAAGGAGTCGCGTAACGCGATGATCGGTCTTCATTGCTGATTACGCCGTTTTATAATGACTCGTTTGCTGGCCGTTTAATAACCACGCGTGGAATCACGGACGGTTTACTTAGGTCGGCTATGGTTCTAGTGTGATTCTAGGTTAAGAATTCTTTTTCTACCTTGCGCGATCTGATGGGAAGAGGTAGGTCACGTGGTGGTTATTAAGGATAAGGGGAAAAATTTCATCGCGTATCGTTACTGTACTAAATTGTTGAGTTACTAATAACGTTTTCTAAGTTAGACATAAAGTTCGGTTAACGTTTCGCGAAAGTCCGCGAAGAAATTCCTCACGTCCGTGATAAATCGTGTAATATAGGACGAAGTAACTAAATAGGTACTCCGATTGAGTAATTAAAGGTTAAACCCACAATTTGTTAACGTTCTTCGGAGATAAAGTATGCGGTTCAAAGTAGAGCCTGTATCCACCTGTCTCTACTCATTACGGAAAACCTTCGCTGGCGTATATTTTGCTTTATGCTCTAGAAATTTATTTCGAACAGTTCGTATATCATACTTATGTCAAGCTGTGTTCGTCGATACGTACAAATCGCGTTGTATAATTTTTCGAATCGCACGAATTGCACGTATCGGAAACATGCGTCGCAGCTTATAGTTCTACGTGTTCTGTTCTACATCTATGTGTGAGAAATTTATTGTCGGGGATTAATGCGAAATTATCGGCACCGTACACGAAAGGAAAACATTACGAAACTGGCTGGCGATGAGTTTAAGTGACGTCTACGCTTCTTAATGGTCACTTTATGTAACAACAATTCTACGCCGTTCAATATCTCGAGCGAACCGTTTGCTTCTTTGGCACTAAACGCGGACGCGTGTGCGATATTACTCTGCTTGCTTGCTTATTGAGTCCACGTAAATGCGCCACGGTATTCCAGACGCGTAATTCCGCGAACATGCAGAAACTGATTGTCGCAAGAGGGAGGAACACCGTTGCAGTTGGAAAATACAGAAAAATACCTAGTTCGCGTGCTGAAACTTAATTGATCGATTGAGAACGAGGTAAA
>NW_017100164.1:231067-264861 GCF_001263275.1 Habropoda laboriosa
AAACGAATTGTTAAAAGTATTTATGTCTGCCTAGAGAAGTGGAAAGAATTGTTTCAGAAAATTAGAAGGTTTCAGGGATTTCTCGCTGATATTCTGAAAATGAACAAAGTTACGTAGGTTCAGAAATAGCTGAAGGATTTTTTACATGTTTCATG
This sequence comes from Habropoda laboriosa, assembly GCF_001263275.1. Taxonomy (NCBI): domain Eukaryota; kingdom Metazoa; phylum Arthropoda; class Insecta; order Hymenoptera; family Apidae; genus Habropoda; species Habropoda laboriosa. The sequence continues at coordinate 231,223 of NW_017100164.1, forward strand.
TAATTGAAGGGTTAAAAAGTAAATTAGTATTCTAAAAATGAAGAAAGTTAATAATAAATTTCTTCTGCTATTAACAGCGATACTTCCCACTGTCGCGAACATTTTTTCACAAAAATTTGAGAAAACCTAAAGACAAACGTATTTTTAAATATAAAAAAATTTGGATTCAATCTCCATCTACAATTTATTCAAGATAAGTACGTGAATCTGTACCCTATTTTACGGTACTCCAGGTAGTTGCAGCCTAACCTCTGAATAGGTTACCTCGCGATTCGTCAAGAATTTAAATCGCCGAACTACACGGTTCTCCGCTGATTGAGAAAAATTACGTCGTACGGATACAAATTGTAGCGAAAGGAACAAGTACGATCGTCGCGGCTACCACTTTACTTCGAACACGATTGTGCCATCATACTTACACGACAATGATTACGTTTACCGCGGCTGGAAGCTCGCAGCTCGTAGGAGTTGATTAATCTCAGCAATGCACGCGACCGCATGACAGAACACGATACCGACATTTAAAGGAACACACGATCTTTACCTCACTTTACGATCTCTCCTCCCGAAAGCCGTTCGTCTTTTCTTCACGTACTTGTACCGCTACTCCGCGTTTCTTGATAATACGACAGGAGTATACACGTATTCGAGTGGAAAGTATTTAACCAACTGTGGAAAAATGACCAATCTCTCTGTTTCGAATCGCGATTTAACCGTAGATTTCGTCTGATCTCGGGTGTTCAAGACACTATCATCCTGGTTTACCGAATCATTCTGCGTACGGAGATCGAGGTTAGTTGAAAAACTCGGATACATTATAGCAATTTATTTCTCGTTTAGAGAGAGAATTTTGCGCCGTGTAAACATAAGAACGATAACGATGCTTGATTATTTTTACGAGCTTCTTATTCAAATTAAAACACTATTTGTGGCAATGTGGCTATTATGTAATTGTACAATACCAGCGTCTGCTAGGAAAATATGGTTAATATATGCCTGTTGGGTGTCACTGTTATGTGAATATACAAGGTTCGTTGGGAGTCGCAGTGGAAGTGGAAGAAAATTATTCTAAGAAGCTACGTTTTTATAGATAAAAATCGTGAAAAAGAATTGTATATTTCGAATTTACGTTTTTAAAGAGACTGTTGAATAGCTTAATTCCTTGGAACTGATCGTTGCTTCTGAGGCTCATAAGCTGAGCGGCAGATGCAGCTTGGTGTCGCAGGAAGAACGCCGGGGTTAATAGTTTTCTAATCGGATTTCGCGAGAGCCGCGGTTCTACGACCACCTTAATCTGCATTGCGACACAGTTAAACTGATTACTCGAACGTACCGACGATCGTTCGCCTGTATATTGCTTCAGCGATCGACGGCGAGCAAGTGTTGGAATCCACGCGAAAATTCAACACCTATTCCACTTTTCTGTTATTACGTATTTCTGGAGTATTTTCGTTGGGGAAATCAGCGTACACAGAGTGAGCGAATAGTCGTGCAAAAAGTAGTATACGCAAAAAAATTCGTGAAAATTCTATGATCTTAATCACTTGAATATTGAAACATTTTGTGAACAGGGCTATGAAGGAAATGGTCACCGTGACTCTTTGAGTATCAATGGATATATGAACAAAAACTGAAACTCGTTGAAATTTTAACAATAAAAATAGTAGATAAGTAATGTGGATTTTGTGCAAATTTGCAGGCAGAATGTATCTGTTAAGAGCTACGAAAGAAATGGTCACCATATCTCTTCGAGTCTCAATGGACACGTGGACGAAAACTGTTGCGCCTTGAAACTTCAACGATAAAAACCGTTTTTTCGGAATAATTTTATAGCTCCAAGCATTACATGTCTCTAACCGTTCAAGTTTCAGACACTAATTGCTTCAACTTGTCTTGGTTCACGACTCCATTATGCTGGCCCAATTTCTCAGATGACTTCTCCGACCGTTACGTCACAGTCGTCCGAATTGATTGATATATACAACAGTTTCACCTAAAACTTCTTCAAACCAATACGAAACGCACATTTCGCAAGTCGGAGTCGCGTCAAATCATTCTAACAGCGCCTCTTTACCTAGAATAAATTTCGTGGATATCCTTCGATCGAGGGAAAACTAAAATTCTGCAATTTCTAAAAGCAGATCGTTCTCTCGAGCGTGTCTCTAAAATTCACGGAAGTCGTCGACCCGATTGTGTACAGAGAGAAAGATATCAATTTTTAGAAGAAAAAATAAGAGAGATACTACTTGTCGTTTGGATTGAATTTATCGCGCCATTTCGATTGTTACGATGTTTCTCGACGGATTCATGGGTGGTTGTTCGGTTGCTTAATTGAAAGAATGTCCGACAACGCTGTTGAACCAGCCACGCGACAACGGGACGCGATAACTCTTTTATTTTTATTATCGGTTCACCGTAAGCGCCTACCATACAAATCGCGATAGCGCACAGCCTGTACACGCTTTTAAAGCGCTTATACTCCCACTCGTCTTACGTAAGCGGCAAGTCAAAGCCGGGATACTTTCACGTCTAGATTTTTGCTCCTCATTGTAGTAAGCTGTGACCGTGCGTTACACTGTTTAGCCACGACCAATTGTGAGAACGCATTCGTTGCATAGTTACCTATGATATCATGCGCGGCCACACACACCGCCGCCGCGCCGCGGCACGCTTATGACGCAAAAACGAAACTGTGACAATTTCAACGTTTCAATTACGAGGCTTGGGGGAAAAGGGGGAATGAAAAAACTGATTTTTCGCGTCACCTTGTTTGCAATTTATATTTGGTGGAGCGAAATTAACATTGTGCAGGTTTTATAGAGATTTTTGTCAAATTTGCGACAAATTTTTGCATTCGTACTCTATAGGAAGTCGGGGAAAAGGGAGAAAACAAAATATTTCATTCTTTATGTCATTTTATTTATGATTTGTGTTTCGTGTAGCAAAATTAACATTGTGCAGTTTTTCTAGAGATTTTTATCAAATTTGCGACAATCCGGTGTAGCAGAATTAACGCTGTGCAGGTTTTATAGAGATTTTTATCAAATTTGGGACAAATTTTTGCATTCGTATCCTACACAAAGCTGGGAGAAAAGGAGAAAATGAAAAATTTTATTCTTCATGTCGTTTTATTTGCAATATATATTTAGTGTAGCTAAATCAATATTACGCAGTTTTTATGGAGATTTTTATTAAATTTGCGAGTGTATATATTTTATAACACAAAAGCAAAACTATAACAATTTGAAAAAGGAGAAAAAATCTCGTCGTTTGTATTATTTTACTTGCAATTTACATTTCGTATAGTTTTTATAGAGACTCTTATCAAACTTGGGACTGTATATTTTTCCATTCATATCCTGTACGAAGCTGGGAGAAAAGGAGAAAATAAAACATCTGGTTCTTTACATTATTTTATTTATGATTTATATTTCGTATAGTAAAATTAACATTATGCAGTTTGCATAGAAATTCTTATAAAATTTTCGACTGCACATTTTTGCATTCGTACCTTATTTTTAAACCACTTTTATTTAAAAAAAAAAAAAGCTTAAAAGTACTGTCAAATTTTACAAGTAGGCAATACATTTTTAGTTCCTTATTTTTTAAAGAATTTTTGAAACTCCAGAGCAAATTGCCTTCGTTAAATTCTATTTTTTCAATTTACAGTGATGATGATTGCTGTGTTTCCTTCAACTTCTTACCATAAACTTACCTAAACGTTCTCATTATTATTCACGTTACATAATGTAACACGTATATTACACTTAATGCAACGTGTTTGCACGAGAACATTTAAATGATCATACAGAACGATTACACGATGATACGATTTTTCTTTCTCTATCGGTTCATGATGTTTATATACCTGAACGCCTACGTATAAACAGGGGCTAGTTTCCAATGATACCCGCGCTGCGGTCTACTTCATGAATAAAAGACTCCGACCGTAAAGCAACGAGTTAATATCTCTGGCAATGAGCAACGCGTTAATCTTTCTGCTTTATTGTCTACCGTAGAGCTCGTGATTCAAATCTGTCCTTTGTGAATAATTTCCTATGCAGCTGTCAACTGTTGCAACGTGACCTATTATAATGGGAAGATAACGTCTGAAGCTCTTACGGGAACTTCATAAAACTACGTTGCGTCAGTTGTTCGATTACTTCGACGAATATTTCGTTAATGACACATTGTGATACACTTCGGCGTTTAACGACACTTGCGGTGTGTAATTAATGGAATTATTAGTTCGAGCAATTGCCAGGTATCGTTCGTATAAATCAGAAGTTGAATGCAAAAGGAAATGTGTTGAGAGAAAATTGAATTATTTAGCAATTTTTTAATATTTTGCATCCAAAATATGCTATACATGCAAGTGTTGTCCATTTAAATTCTATATTTGATTTTTGAATATCGCCAATTTTTAAATGGCGATGATTGATTTAGGCTTCATTTAAAATTTGCTCTAATTAACTACTCAGTTACTAATTTATTCACAGATAACTTCTATACTGTATATTTATTCTATACTGTAATTAGCTACTCGGTTACAAATTCATTTACAAGTGATACTCCTGTAATATTTGAAACAGAACCTTCTATGCTAAATATGCAAATATTACGTACCTAAAATATTCAGAAATTTGAATTCTATACCTGATTTTTAAGTATCGTCAATTTTAAAAAATCGGTGATTGATTTAGACTTAAATTAAAATTCCCTGTAATTAGCTACTCAGTTACTAATTTATTCACAGGTAATAAGCACTTCTGTAATTTGAAATACCGAACCTTCTTGACAGCACGTTGCACTGTTTCCGTAAGTTGGTGCATATTGAAAGCCATGGTGCTGGATCGAGCAGCGTTGCACGCAGGAGTCTATTACAGGCACGGCTAAATAATTACGAACAGTCCTCTATTAGCATATCTGGAGCAACGTTCAATTACGATAACGTAATCCTTTCTAAGCCGACAACCGGCAAATCCGGCGTTCGTCGCCCTTCTCACGATCTCAGGACCGTTTGAAATTCGTTCCATGGCACCGCGAACCCACGGATAAGAGACGAGATCAGCACGATTTCCTTGATTTATGCGCCATGCAACCGCGCCCCGATAACTCGTTAGAATATCGTCCGCGAGATACCGAGACGCTCTATCTGTTCTCTCGCATTCGAAACTCCGCAACGAGAAACTTGCACCGAGAGTAATGGCAATTTTTCGAAGCACCGACAATTTATGTGCTCGAACATCGAAAAGTTCCCGCTTAATTCACGTCTTTAACACGTCGAGTGCCGCGTGGGTCATCGGTGAGCCACGTTGGACTTTCCACTCAGGTCGTTTTGTGATTTACTGAAATGTTTCTCGGTTAAACGATTATTATGAATAGTGCAATCGTATCGTGGGCCACGAGTGACCCACGCGGTCCAAGTTTTTATTCGTTAGGTAACGTATTGTTATGGAAAAATAGCGCATGCAATGAACGCGACAGCGTGGGTCATTAGTGGCCCACGTTTCTGCTGTTGAAAAATAACACGTATTGGGTCATTCGTGGCCCACGTTTCTGCTATTGAAAAATAACACGTATTGGGCCATCGGTGACCCACGCGACCTGAATGGAGAATGTGGTTTAGACTGGCACAAAGTGGAGTATTCTAATTTTCGAGGTGAAAACAATCGATATTTCTCTTTTTGCATTTTTGCACTCTTCGTACACTGGAGATATTTAAATGTTTTCATTTAGTGTCGCGAAAATTATGCAAAATTTAACCAAAGACTCGATTTTAATTAATTTAATGCAATTTAATTAATTTGGTTTCAAGCACTCGATAAGAGATACGTGTACTTTCATTCTATTTTGAATACAAATTCTTTTCATTCAGTTTCGAGAAAATTATGCAAAATTTAACCAAAGATCGAATTTCAATTAATTTAAGACACATTGCTTGATTCCAAGCACTAGATAATAGATACGTGTATATCCATTCAATTTTGAATAAACTCACCGCGTTACCACAGCAACTAATTAATAAATTATTCCCAAAACTTCCTCTTCCACAGTTACCTGCATTTTCCGCGTAACATTTTACCTGGCTCATTCATGAAACCGGTTCCGGTATTTGCAGCCGCATTACCGTTTAATTTATATAACACCGACACGTATGACACACACACACACATATCATCGGAAACGTAATTTATTCGTCGGAACGGAGAAAAAAAAATTCACGCTACCATAATACACGGTCAAAAAAGTATCGTCGGATCGCGCAAGAATTCCACGATAAGAAGCGGCAATACCCACATAGAGGCTCGTAAAAACTGTTTTTACGATCGGAAATATAAAAGAGGTGTCCGCAATTGTTTCCCGGTTTCATTGTGCGACGAATGTTGCTCAATCAACGCGCCCGTTAACACGCCACCACGTTGACACGCTTGCCGTTGCGTAACACCCGTCGGAATCTAGGAAAAAAGAAAAGAATTGTAAAATCCATCTGGAAATAGAAACTCGATCGAGTCACGCTCACGATAGAGATAAACGTTCGTTCGCCTACGCGCACGTCTCTCTTCGATTCGATCCAAAAGTTCAATGTTCGATCCATAGGCTGACGCGGAGCCATTGTGCAAGAATCCGCCGGAAAAGAGGGAAAAGAAGAAGAAGAAGAAAAAAAGAAGACACACAGAGACGTTCTTTCCGTATTATAGATCCCACCTATCGATTTATCGACACGTCGATCAATGTCCCGTTTCGACATCGTTGAAAATTATTGCAAATTGCACGTCCGTTCTCGCGTAATCGTCGATGCACACGCGCCGGGACAAACGATCGAAATGCAGACCGTCGATTGACAAATCGGTGACAAAAAGGCGAGAGAGAGAGAGAGAGAGAGAGAGAGAGAGAGAGAGAGGAGGCATTGTGCGTGCACACACGGTTAAACACAATGGAAATTCTCATTAACGGGGCCAAATGATGGTAACGAGCGGCGCGCGACCGGTTTCGACACTGCACCGGATGCACGCGTAGGGTATCGCTATTAAACCACGCGTTTACGCTGCTGCAGTGTCTGCTATAGGCACGCATAATTCAGAAAAATGGTTAACACATCGACTGGTTACCGGGAGTCGGCATGTTTCACGTCAAATTGTCATTTTTTATCGTTTAATTTATGAATTGATCGTTCGATGCTATCTAGGGCTGTTCTTGACATTAATTTTTCTCTCATTTATAATGTACCTATTCTTATCACTATTTTTCATTTTTTAAATTATACGCTATTTCTTTATTGTCACTTAATTGTTTCGTGTTATCCAAGGCCAGTTTTGACGTTGATAATTTCTGTATGATTTATGGAATTTAGAATGTGCCTATTCTTATCGTAATTTAAAATTTCCTAATTATACATTATTATTTCTTTATTATCATTTAATTATTTCGTGTTATCTGAGGCTATTTTCGACGTTAATAATTCTTTTCTAATTTGTGTAATCTAGAGTATATCTATTATTATAATTTTTCATTTTTTCAATAAACACTACTTTTTCTTTATTATCGTTTAATTATTTCGTGTTATCAAAGACTATTTTTGTCCAATTTATGCAATTTACAATATATCTATTCTTATCATAATTTTTCATTCTTTTAGTAAACACTATTCTTTCTTTATTATCGTTTAATTATTTCATGTTATCTAAGGCTATTTTCGACGTTAACGAGGTTTCTCTGATTTATCGAACATTGGATGTACCTATTCTTTTCGTAATTTTTTTAATTATGCACTGTTCCTTCTCCATGGATTCTAAGTATACGTTCGAGTATAGGATTGATTTTAAAGAATACGTCGCTTGTTACGAAAGGAATGTTTATAGGAAATGTTTCGTCGGGGTTTCTGGTTACTTAGTGAAAAATTCGAAAATGTCTAAAGCAATGATAAGAACGTGTGACCGAGTAAAAAGAGCAATTAACATGGTTAACGATCTGTAATTTTTCATAAAAGTTGTTGACTATCTTGATTCTTTACATAATCACGGCTCTTGGTATACTGATATAATTTGAAAAATTACTCTGAGTAAGCGAAGGATACTCTGTCGTGTAATATGTGATTCCGTGATTCTTAGAATTACATATCAATCGGCTGTAATAGAGACTGTAATGGTTATAAATGTTCCGGATACGTGGCAATGTGCTACGTGTACAAACTGTGCAAACCAGAACAGTGCTCTTTTTTTTCTTTAATCTGCTCCTCGATTAAAGTGAATTATCGTTTGAATTAATTGACACTTTCAAAAAAATGTCTAACTTCTAAGTAACTGTACACTGAAATAAAATTTGAAATTAAATTAAATTTATTAAATTAATTAGTTCAAATTCATAAGAATTGCAAGAATTTCATAATTTTCAGTTCAAATGTTCGATACACTTTTAAATCGTTCAGAAATCTTCATATCTGTAAGTTCAGTTATAAAAAAAAAGTTGATTTTTTTCAGTAGAAAAATTTCAGATTCAATTCAAGAGTGAATATTGTACTTTATTGCTCAACCTAATAAGCAGATTTTGAATTTAATACAAAGTTTCACCTCGCTCGTTGCTACGTACAAACTGAAAACCACCTAATATACGACAATGTAAGAGCCGTTAAATGCATTAATGGCCGTTGCGCAATAACCCATATCTATATAATCTTACGTAATGTCGCGGCAAATAACATCGCGGGAACGTACTATCGCGAAATGCAAATTCGACAACGTGTTTCGAAAATGATGTTTCGTGTCCATTGGTTCGAGGAAGCAGAATTATGTTATGTCACGTGACATTCCCAGCGTTATCTTGTTTTCGAAAGTAACCTAATGTTGCTTGTAATCGTGTCACTTCAAACATACCGCAGAATATAATATTATCTGTACTTTCTTTTAAATCCTTTCACTCGTTATAATTTTCATATTTTTACGAAAGCAGCTGTTCTAATTCCAATGTCTGTTATTTAAGAAACTAGGGATTTCTTTTGATTTTACAGTCATCCCCTAAAATTCTCTTTCAACGTGAAAATTGCGATATCGTGAAGCGAATGTGCAAAATAATTTTCATCAGACTTTAATATCGTCCAACTTTCCCGAATTGCGCCGATTAAAGCTCCCTAATTTAGCTGTTTACTCCCCTGCGATGCTTTAATTTCGAATTTCTGCCAGCAGTAAATTTCATTACTTCTATGGGATCTCCATAAACACGGTTTGAAATGGTACACATACATCGTGATAATTTTCTGATCTAATTATTACCTTCGCACCGATGTTCTATATATCACACGACAATAAACATATGAAATTTATCGTAAGCAGAATATTTTTCGAATAAAAATCGAGTAAACAATCCACGAAATTAGTGAAACACAGCCGTAGGAAACGATAGCCTCTTCCTCTCGCAGAATAAAAATAGTGAAAAATTTCATGTCAAGGAGGAATTATGAAATTACACATTACCAAATTTGGACTCGGTGTTTTCACCAAATTACATCGTTGCGTAATTTCCGAGGGAACGTCGTGTGTGTGCGCGCGAGTATCAATAGAGCTCTACTCTAACTTTTCCACAGTGTAACCATCGTCGAAATTCCCTTTTCTTCTTCTTTTTTCTTTTTTTTTTTAAGGCACATAATAGTCGTAAAGCAGGTTACGTGTCGCTCTTACGCCCGTGGGCACCAATGTAAAGCTCACCTCGTAACATCTAACTCGAAGGAACGAGTTACTCAACGTGCTGATTGTTACGTGAGCGGTAGTTCTGTAACAAGGCGTTACAGCGTCCCTCGTTACGAATTCGTTGGATCAAGCGTGAAACGAAACGACGTGACTCGAATATCATCGCAGCGTTCGATACTCGCGACACTTGATTTTCCGTTTAATTTATCAAACTACGAGGGAGGATCGATCGATCTACCGGACGAGCTAATACCATCTTAGGATTGATGATAGAAGATCGGATAGGGAATTGTTCGTTCATAGGAGATTTATGAGAACCTAGCGATATTTATGAAAGTTCTATTTGGAATCTTCGACGGGTATACTTTGGGAATTTTTTTTTGGGAATAGAAGAAAGATTTGAGGATGAAACTTCTTCTAAGATCGTATGGTAAGAGGGTTTTGAAAAATTGTATTTTTCTAGGTAACTATTTTCTACACTTATACACTCTTCGATCTACTGCATTCCACAGAGAAAAATTCTTTTGGCAATTTTTAAAATATTCGTTCACAGTAATTTTCAATTCATCATCCGAAGGACAACTTTGATAAGATAGGTCTTCTGATTTTTGAATGAAAAAAATGTTGTCGGTAAATCCAGAGTGTAAGGTGGATATCAAAGCTCGGTGAATCTACATTCTTGCATGAGACTATAGTATGAACTGTTCGTGCTTTATGCACTCTTCAGTTGTCGTGCAAAAGGAAAGCTTTTCTTTTGAAAATTCGCTAAATTTGACGGTAACGCGATTATTTTTCCACGACTAGGTAGATTTCACATAAATTTCCCTTGGTATTTCAAAAGCAAGAAGACGTGTCTATCTACAAATTTCGGCTTATTCTTGCCCGATGAAACATCCCACCAACACTGTTGCAGCCTGTGCAAAGTAACCCTTATCACATACACGAGGAATTTGTATTTTCACGTAAACCAGACATCCGAGCGGCTCGTAAATATGAAAATCACCGGCGATCACCGTTTTCACCGTCCAGGAAATGGTTCCTCGTATTTCACTCGTGACGCGTAACAGCCAGGAGCAGTTGTGATACGCAACATTGTATCCAACAGATCATCCTTCATCTTATTGCACGTACCGTCTAATTTTATCATGTCCGGCTGCTGCTATCCCCCGCTGTTTCTCACCGGAGAAACACTCGTATCGCAGTTTACGCGAGGAGGCGAAAAGCCTCCGGTGAACGTAACTGGTCCTGACGACAACTTCCAAACCGAAAAAGCACACGTCCAGTAAGGTCTGGACCAGCATTCCATGCATTATGCACGTTCCATAATTAATCGAGCCACGCCCTCGCCAGAAGCCTCGAGGACTGCGTGTTCCAGAGCCTTATGCACACCTACCATGTGTATGCAAACGCGTCGAGAGTTCAAGCTTCGACTCTGATAATGTCCATTTCGCATTCGGAGCAAGAGGACGTTTGGTACGTTTAACTGGTGGAAAATTGGTTAGGTGGGAATTGTGGAAGTTTGTGAAATTGTACAGGTTTGGCCAAAAGTGTTAGGCACCCCATGAAATATGAGTTATTTAAATATTTTTGCGTTAGGAGGAAATCGAGCTGTGGAAATGTGAAGACAATTTGAAGATATTTTGTTGGGCCACCTTTTGCCCAACATCTGACAATCACAGCAGTTTTCTTCTGACTTTTTACCCTGTTTAAAAGAAAAATTAACAAAATGTGCAGTAGAAGACAGTAAAAAGAAAAGTTGGCAAATTGAGCTGATTTGCAATTTTTAAAATTCGAAAAGAAAAGTTGGCAAATTGAGCTGATTTGCAATTTTTAAAATTCGAAAAGAAAAGTTGGCAAATTGAGCTGATTTGCAATTTTTAAAGTTTAAAAATAAAAGTTGGCAAATTGAGCTGATTTGCAATTTTTTAAATTTAAAAAGAAAAGTTGGCAAATTGGGGTGATTTGCAATTTTTAAAGTTTAAACAGAAAAGTTGGCAAATTGAGTTGATTTGCAATTTCTTAAATTAAAAAAGAAATGTCGATACCCAAATCAAATATTTTTTACAATTTGAGTTTAGGAACTTTTGTTACATACTGTACTTCTAAAAGGGACATAGCAGTTTTCTTAAGTAGGTTTAAATGTGCATAATTTTTTGGACATGCGAAGGAGTGTAAAAGTGGCAAGGAGTGTAGTTGCAGGTATTGTGGAATTACATCTGTGAAATTATGGGAGGTGTAGTTGCAATAAGTATACCATGGAAGTTGGAGAACTGTGGGAAAAGGAACTGCGGTTAGCATTGAGCTGATGCCTTGGTTAAGTGTGATTAGTGGTCTCTCATTATGAAAAGTTCGTTTACTGAACGTAAGCAGCTCCGAGGAAAATAATAGGTTTTCTTGTGAACTCTATGAGGTAACATAGAGTACGAAACATCCAAATTGCACTTATATCGATGTCAGACGTTCGTGTTACATTCTGATTTCGTTTTAATCAAAATTACGCGTGAACAAAAATTAGAATCTCATCTGTGATGTAGAATTGCAAAGTGAAAAGGTATTGCGTAATACGCGTCAAAAGGAAATCGGATAACTACCGAGCAAAAGTTACGATCGTCGGACATATTGTTTTTTTTTTTCTTTTCTTTTATCGTTAATCATCATTAACACGGTAATCGAATATAAAATGTTATTTTCTTGTTTACCTTTCGACTGGAGGCTTAATGATCGCGCTGAAGTAATCGATTCTTATAGAGCAGTTTAAATTTCAATACAAGCAGATAAAAACAACGCGAAATGTTACATAATCCGCGCAATAGCGTTCCGTTTAGAAGTAAAATGCTTCACATGCCATGCCTGTAAGATCATAATCAGTAATACGCTTCCTTGCCCATTATAAATGATGTTTTAAAACATTATGTCGATATTTAACGAGGAGTGAGCAACGGCGTAACGTACTGTTACGCGAGCGATCACGTTATTTATCGTTTATCGCAACTAATGCCAATAAAATGTCGTCTCGAATGTCGCCATTGGTGACATTACTGCGGGGGTTGCTTAATCGTTGAGAAAAACGATTTCTGCGTGAAAGTGGTGGGATTTCTTGAATATACTCGCAACTATTTCAGTTTTCCTTGAATTTCTGGTTAATTTGAAATTTTCGAAAAACTAATACAGAACAATGCAATTAAATATTAAATGTGTTAAGTTAAATATATTAATATCAATTAATATTGAATAATTAAGCTTGTAAAAAAAGCGATAATCAATATAGTAACTTATTGTTGGCATAATTTCAAAATATCGATGCTTACCATGAACAGGGGTTGCTTAATAATTGAGAAAAACGTTTCTGCGTAAAAATGGCGAACTTTCATTCCCAATTTATTCAATATACTCGCAACTATTCCACTTTCCCTTGAATTTCTGGTTAATTTGAAATTTTCGAAAAACTAACACAGAACAATATCATGAAATATGAGACATTGGACAAAAACGATAACCAATATAACTCATTTCTGGCAGAATTTCAAAATATCGATGCTCGCTATAAACGCTCCAATTACACGGAATACGCGATAACGCACTCAATCACGGCGATCGTTTCGATCGGATCTGTAATGCATAGATTCATGAGTCGAAATGTCCGCGAACTTTTCGTGCCACTCCGAAATTCATCGCTCTGTGACCGAACTCCAGCTGCAACACTCCGATCTTACATGTTCGTTTGCAACGTTTCGTATCGCGTTGCAATTCGATCGCGATTTCTTGCCCAAGTTTCGTTCCAGAAGCTTGGCTTCTTAGCAACAGATTGCACGGCGCGCGGTATCGATTGCGTCGCTGATATCCAATAAATTATTTCCCCTCATTATCGGCCACGGACAGAATCGCAGGATAAGATATCCAGCCTTTGTGTCTCTCCGTTTAATTCGCGAATAATGTGCATTGTTGTTTTCGAGAGAAAACGCGCGCGCGTATGTGTACGCGCGGACGTAAACATCGAAGTGATCGAGTGCAGCAGCACGATAACGAGAGGAGTGTTTTGATAAAATTACGCTTGCCCCGGCGATCGGCGTTTTCCATAAAAAGGCGCGATTAGAATGTGTCCACTAGTAATACGTCAATCGGTGTCTATCTAAAGACAGTTATTATCGAGTTGAATAAATACTTTGTATTCGACAGCGTAATTAGCGTAAAATTTATGCCACTTCGACGACAGACGAAGGTTTGAGAAAGTGGATTCTTGGAATCCGGTGTGTTGCAACCGAAACGGGAATTCCTCTATTTGCATCGGCACGATTTTTCGTTGCTATCGTTAAGTTGCATCTCGTTACGTAGATATCAATGTCGAAAAATCGCAGGCGGTAATTCATCGTTCGAGGATCGATGCGCGTGTGCAAATTGTTCGAGCTACGGCGAGATTCTCGATCTTCGATTGAATTATGATAAGCTTCGGGGAGAAATAAATTAATAAGGGAATTGTGAATGGAGTGTCTTTCGTGTGTACAGGATGATACAAAGTTTAATTGTTCAATGGCCTAGTACGTTACCACAGATTATTTTTGTCCATCTGCTGTTTCTTAACAGTATGATAAATTTTTGAAAAGAATTATATTTTGAAAAAAGTAAGAGCTGCAAAGTAAATTGACCCTCTGTAGCACCGTGTGACTTGGAAACTACTCACGAACTAATTTGGCGCCTTTTTCACAAATTTCAATGTTTATTTAAAAAACATCACACTCGTTGCATTATTGCGCATTATTCTTTTTTATTATTAACTTTTGCTTCTCTCGTTAAAATGTAAGTTTGCAATCTTCTCGTGAACAGAGAAAACTTGGATTGCAGAGGGTTAAATCCTTAATCTCTTTCTTAAAAGCTGGCTAACTAAAGTTGCTTATCATTTCTCTATTTCTGTTTTATTTTACTATTAATTCTTGCTTCCCTCGTTAAAATGTAAAGCTGCAATCTCCTCGCAAACAAAGAAAACTTGGACTACCAAATGTCAAATCCATAATCTCTTTCTTAAGAACTGGTTTAAGCAAAGTCGCTCATCGAAACGAGGAACATCGCGAATAAATATATTTCTACGAATGGAAACTAGGAAAGAAAGTTTCACCTAATCACTCAAACATACCAATTTCAATGTTTGTATATCAACAAGAACCACTATCGCCTTGATATTTCATATTCTCTCCGCAACACGTTAATAAAAAGTTTCCAGAGCTACATTCACGTCAAATTTTTCTTATCATTTCCACTCACCGAACCTACCGACACGTTCACTTTAATGCTCGAACACCCTGTACACCGGTATCAGGCGCAGACAAGTTTATACAACGGATTAAAAAAAAGCCAACGGATTATTAATTGCACCGTGCACAATCGCGGCGCGGCGTCGCAAGATGAAAGAGAAGACGCGAGGATTAATTAATCCTGCCTATAAATAATAAACGGAGTAAATTACGAGTAACTGTAGACGCGTATTACCGGTGGGAAAGTGTGTTCTCTCGACGGTGAAGAAACGCCGCGGCGATAAACACCATCGCGACCAACGCTCTTGGATATATTAGATAAAGATAGATGGCGCGGTTGGATCGAAGACGGATCGATAAAATCGATTAATCTTCTCTCTCCCCGCGCCGTTGAGCATCGGGTCGTCAAGGATAAGACAGGCGAGAGAGCAATGTCCTGGACGATTAGTTTACGTAACGAAACGGCTTCGTAACCTTTTCCATTCTTCAGAGACGGCGGCGGCGGATTGAAAAGTTTGCTAGGCCACGGAAATTCTTGCGAAACTGTAACAAATTTCTAGTCGTGACTGCACAGGCGTCGTGAAGGTTTATATACGCGGCTACCGGCCACCGCGAATAATTCACCGCACCACCGAAACAGTTAAACCATATTTCACGTCGAATCTCGCTTCCTCTGTCAATTATTTTCGTTTATGTCGCGTCCGACTTCGTACGGTACAATGAGTATCAATCACGTGGAGTTTTGGTCCGACTTTCGAACGATAGAACGAGATACGCACGCGTTTCTTGCGCAACTCGCGAGATAGAAAAAAGGAGAGAAAAATGCGGCGGTAGAATATAATTATTCTACGGATTACTGTATTACGCAACCAGGTAGGAGTGTTCGAAATGTACGCGAGAAATTATCCATCATCGATACATCGAATTTTACGGAGATTCGTTAAATAATTCCAATTCACCGGTGAATATTGCCGTTGGAAATAATTACGATCAACTGCACGTGACATTTCGAAGGAAAACCAGGGACACTGCAGTGGTTGCTTTATGGATGACAATTAATATTGCGACAGTGTCTACTTTCTCAAAATGTCACGGTATTATAGATTTCGTTTAGTTATCTTTTACATCTCACCGTTCTCAACTTAGTTTCGAGCAATCAGTCACGAAGATCGGAATAAAATAATATTGACTTCTTGGAAGTTTCTTAGAAAAGCGCGAACCACGTTTGGAGCGGTACAGCCTGCGGCCGTTTATCTCTAAATTCAACAACGTTTCGACTTCCAGGCTCGCTGGTGAATGAAAATTGATTTACGATCGCGACGGACGAAATTCAGAAATGAACGACACTGTCGTTTGACTCTCTCGATAAGTGTACACACGTATATACGGACACGATCAGAAACGATTCGACGGTTCGTTTGGTCGAGAGAGACCAAGGATAAGCCGTGGCAACGTCCTGTGACGGTTACGTAATACGCGACCAACGGCCGTGAATTTATCGATCCTGAACCGACTATCGTCGAGTTTGCTAATCTTCGACTGGTGGCGATCCACTTCTTTCTTTGCCCGTGAAATTGGTATCGTCGATTACGAGGGCGAGAATCTTCGCGAAGCTGACAGGCGGAAGGACGATCTACTCAACTTACAGCGGGAGAAGACGATCCCCGAGTGTGGCCCGCCCGACATTTTTCGACTCTCCTGGCCGATGCACTCTTCCTTTTTCTAAATGCAAATTGAGCCCACTCGGACGTGAGCTGGCCTGCTCCCCCTTTTTCGATGGGTAGATTAACTTTTAGGGAGCACGGTAGAGAAGGGTAAAAGAGGAACGACGAGGTAAAATGTGAACACTCTTTTGCTGTATTTGGATTACTTTTAGCAGTTTGTTGAAATTATGGAAGTTTGCGGATTTGTACTTTCTTCGACGGGTAGACTAATTTAGAAAATATGGAAATTGAGTTTAAACGTGATTTCGATTACTTTCAGTACTTTAGAAAGTGTAATTTGTGTTATTGAAATTGTGGAAGTTTGGGGATTTATACTTTTTTCGACGAGTAGGTTAATTTAGAAGATATTGGAAAAAGAAGAAATATAAGTGAAAATGTGAACACTCTTTTGTTGTACTTGAATTACTTTTAGTAGTTTAGAAAGTGTAATTTGTGTTGTGGAAATTGTGGAAGTTTGGGGATTTATACTTTTTTCGACGAGTAGGTTAATTTAGAAGATATTGGAAAAAGAAGAAAAATGAGTTAAAATGTGAATAAATACACATTTGCTCTATTTAGATTTCTTTTAGTCGTTTAAATAGTGTAACTTGTGTTATTGAAATTGTGGAAATTTGTGGATTAAAAGAAGAAAATTGAGGTGCTCTTTCGCTGTATTTCGATTACTTTTAGTATTTCAAAAAGTACAATCTACGAGGCACAAGAGTAAAGGAAAGTAGTTTGAAATGTTGAAGAGATTCGGCAAAACGAGATCCATAATCGAAATAGGTCATTTTACATAATACCCCGGCTGTTATTACTCATAGTTGGTTCCCGCATGTGTAGGCGTTCACGTGCTTTCATCGAGCCCGAACAATGGGTTACGGACATTTAGAGGAACAATAGAAATCGAGTTCATTATTCTCGCACGAGTGGAATAAAATTCGACGAAGACGAACGCAGCAGACATATTGAAAACCATAGAAACACGATTCGATTGTTCTATGCAACCACGATGTGTGTATGTGTGATATTGAATGGGGTTCACTGAGAAAATGTGAAAACTTCTAATACGTAGTTCTGATTAGAAAAAAAAAGTATCTGCGTGATTCGAAAAATAGTACAGATCAAAAGTACGAAGAATTACAGTGATAGAAATGAGTACATACACTGCGAATTTGGTTCATCTTTACTTAACCCTTTCGCTACGACAGATTTTAGTACGTAACGCACGTGACAGACAGCAGATGTTCAACCGTGACCGTAAAAAACCTTTTATTTTGGCTGTATCGTTTAGAATTCGTTTCATTAAATTAAGATAGAAATATTTATAATATAAACTTAAGGATTAAATTAGGCTATAAGTGCACGAAAAGGCGTGAACTGTACAGTGTGTGTAAATTTTCAAAGCACATATATTCGCCAGCAGCAATGAAAGTGTTAACCTAACCGTGACTCTCGCTGCCTCCATTTGGCTATCGCTAGATCTTCATAGATGTCGGATTTTCGGCTTTCCAAAAAGTTAGACTAGGTCTTAGTCCCAACTAATTTTTCTCCTCTTGCTGTCTTATCTCGATTTCCTTCATACAGTCTCATTGTCCTTACATTTTTGCTATGGTTTTTATAGTTTAGGTAATTTATTTGATTTATTTGATCTATTATTATGTAGTTGTATTATTTATTCATTATTCATCTATTATCAATTTTGCCTTATTTTCTATTGCTGATTTTTATTACTGCTTTCATTTTATTTTATCACTATTGTTATATTTTTTCGTGCGACTACAGCCACCCCAAGCTCCTGCAACCTTGTCCTCCCTGATCTCAGGGTCTTGGCCAAAGAACCCAACAAAGGTAGAGGATCGAGAATTCTGGGGTGGCCTGAGGCTCGTCGATTTCAAGGTCATACGATCCAATCGTGTTCCTCGTTTGGTCCCAGGTTCCTGTGCTCGTGAATTTCACCATTCCACGTCGCGTTAGTGTTTCATGGCTGGTCCCAGGACCCCAGGTCTCATGATTTTCGGTGCCTCTAGTTTCATTAGAAATCGGGTCTCGGTGTTAAAGCTCGAGGTCCTCTAACCAACTGAATTTATGTGATTGGTTCCAGGATCCTCGGCTAACGAAGTAGCTAATCCCGTGTACCAGTATCTATTTCTCAGTGATTTAATATCATTCGGTCTATTCACTTCGACATGTTCAATTTTTTCAAATCTTAAAAAGTCTGATCTACGTTCTGCTCCTTTCTACGTCGATGTGCAAAACAAATTGACGGATTTCGAGGTCGTAGCACTGTCTTTCAACAGGTAATTGTATTATTTCGCTAATTACCCCAGCAATCACCGCTAATGATCACCTAACAATTACCACTTCGTTATAGACATTCACGTTCGCGCTAATACCAAGTCGCGAATCTACGTAGCGAATGCAATTGACAGAGGAATAGTCAGAATGCTTCGGGGATTGTACGGTGCCACGCTATGTTAACGGAGGGGAAGCAGAGCGCGACATTCTTCGCGAGGGTTCGTTAAAAATGAACGCCGCTGGAGCGGATACGCCCGACAGCTGATTAATTGACACTAAATATAGGCGCTATAATAATAATACGAGGAGCTCACGGTTCATAGGCATATGCACTCGGCCGCGGCTTGCGTTGCAGAACGCATACCGCAACTTTCAACTCTCTGTGAGTCGAGGGGAACACAAGCTTCCCGCTTTGTTACGAGCGACGAAAATATGCGAGAAGCTACTACCGAGAAATTCTACTACCTTCGACGAGACATAGTTACTCTTTAATGAAACATTTAAGTTTAATACGGACGTTAAGTGGGGTTCAGCCACTATTTTACCCGAGAACATAACTGACATTAGCAAGTGCATAAAGTTTACGTAGGAAGATTTAGTGCTGTCCGTTTGTTCCGCAGCTTAATCCTGATTTGATCTATTATTATCTCAGGAATGCTCTTAGTTGCACAATGTGCTATTCGTTAAACCCCTCGGTTTGCCATTGTTTCGATAATAATATGTATATTAGCCTCGGCTATTCCTGTTGGAGCGTTGCACATTCTTTCTTCTCGCTTTTCACTTTTACCGTTTGTTTTGTATTTCTATTGACACTTTAATATCTGGATACAATTTAACAAGAGAACATCCCGAAGTGATAATCGCCGATATTGGTGAAACACGAATATTTGACACGTTGAAAAATAGAAAATTCGTCAATTTACAATATTCCTCTGTCTCCAATAGTTTTCGAGATATTAAGTTAAATATATTGATCATCGGAAGCTTTGAAAGCGATTTCCACTCTTTCACTGCGGACGATTGCCGATATAAAAAAATACTAATAATATGATATCTGAAAAAACCACCAAAAACGCATTTTAATTCTTCGAAAATTACCATTTTAATTCCTGCGAAACGAAAGTGTCGAGACATTCTCGGTCCCTTGATTTCTTCCACACAAAAACGTAAGAATTGTCACGAGATCAATTACGAGCAGACATGTTAATGCGGTTTACCCACGTGGCTCTGTACTTCAGACAGAGAAAGTCCAGTTTTTGCATGAAACCAGACTTCATCGATGTGGATCGCATGCGAAGTTGTCGGCGAACAACGCGAGGGGAACTCGGCATGAGAAGCATCGTTGCGGCTTCGATCGATGCTGCATTCTAATCTGCCTCTTCGAGGTTGTTTTTCACCTCGGTGACAAATCGATTGATAACGACGGTAACCGTTGCGATGGCCGCGACTTCAGGTCTGATATCCCCGCGTCACGAGAGAAGCGGCAGAAATTTAATCGAGGGGAACGAAGGCAAAAAATGAATCCGCGAGCAGATAACTGAGGAAGGATGATAATTTCGATCGTAAACAAGCAACGACTGCTGCGAAACGGATCGTCGTCTCTCCTCGATCCGTGCACCTAAATCCCTCTAAGCGTAGCGCAGCTATTACATAATTAACCTCGTGTCACGCTCGTGCACCGTAATCGCGTTTCCAAAACAAGTCCCGTTACGAAGCTGCATTTGCTCGACTGGTCGTGTGCTGGATCGACACCAGGAGTGTTCTAAAGTTACTTTTATTCCCCGATAAAAAAATCATTTCAATTGCAAATATCCGCGACGATCGATTTTAATTACAGATTGAGGACTTACGAAAAAACAAAACATACGAAATAAAATTAGATGCGAACTTTTCTCGAGAACTTTCCACGAACGGAGTCACGAATTGAAGCGAACAAATTTACCAACATTTGTCGCGAAGAAAATTAATTTCTTCTATCTTCGAGTAAATAAATAAAAAAGTAATTGTTCACCCCCTGTTGCATTAGCAATTGGACGAGACCGGGCGATTTCCACGGAGAACGGTCAGGTGAAGAAAACTCGAGCTTAGGTTAATTAAAATTCGCTGGACTTGTCGTGTGTACGTATCTGAACACCGGGGACACGTGAAATGTGGAGCGAGCGTGGCACATGTACGCGGAGGTGGAGGAAACAAAGTGGGCTAGACGATGAAAGCAAGAAAGTGAAAAAGAGAAAAAAAAGAAACGGGGCAGAGAGAGAGAGAGAAAGAGCGATAGGGGGCGAGAGGGGGTGGGGAGGGAAGGAGAGTCTCGTAATATGGTAATGCCACACGTTCAGTGGGGCATAGACGTTACATAATGGTACACGGGAGTACGAGAGACATCGCGATACACAAACTGGCTGGCTATCAGAAACCTCGAAGGCATTATGCAACAGACACACGAGTAACAAAGAATCGAGAACATCATTACGGAGGTGCACGAACGTGATCTATAAACGCGATCACGTCGTTCACGCTGATTTCAGCCAATTTTCTTCTCCATTCTAATTACTCTTCCGTGGATGTTTCGCCAGTGAAGAAGGAACGGGGGGGAAAAAGTGTAGGGAGGAAATCGTTACGAATCGATGGAAGGTAACGAGAATTAACCGGAGCCTCTTAACGATCATCAATTATTCTGATATTATTTTTCACACAGTGACTAATCTAACAGAAATTATTGGTCTACTGTGAAATGTTGCACGTAACTAAAATTAAACGCGAATTGCAAATAACATTTTTTCAGAATTTCTTATCCCTTGTTTAAGCTGAATTTTATCAACTCGCGATAAACGTGCGTTAAAAACATATAACAGCGTGCAATTAACGAAATTTTGAAAAAAACGTCTTCCACGTATTAACTCGTTTCCCAAAGTTTCCGAACGCTTACGTAAGGAGACAATAATTATCAATAACTTGGAGATAACTGTCGGGGGGGAAAAAACCTTGCACGACCGTGATATACTTTCGAGACAAATTCTACGCTTCTTTCTCTCTCTCTCTCTCTTTTGTCGATCTTTTTCACGAGCTAGCTACACCCTGGCTAAGGACATCGAAGATTAAACAGGACCGTCTCCGTGGTCATGATTGCCTTAATACAACGGTTTGACTCATAAACTTGTTAGTCAAATGAGGTCATCCGTTGATCAGTGGACGGAAAGTGATTCACTGACACTTAACGTCGCGGATGATGTAACTCAAGATATGTAGTTAGAAACGATGATACAAAGTAGCTCCAAAATCGCCGTCGTAAACGGCCGTTGCGAAAATTCACCTCCGACGAAAGTTGAACCGGTGAAAATTACTTTCTTTTACGTTCCGCTCGTAAATCTGCTAACCGTTCGAACCTTTATTCTCAGCCTTTTCACATTTTTTTGCTTCTTTATACGCCGTTGATTGCGCAACAGCGTATCTAATCAGTGATTCTCCAATTAATGCTCATCGAGAACGACGATACATCTCTCTTTTTCGAGGAGAAAGAAACGTCACGCGTGTAATTAGCCGCCGCTGATAATCGTTTCTATTCCGACCACGTCCAACTGCATTTCCTCCCCTCCTCGCTAAATACGCAATCGAAAGCGACAAATGTCACGCGAGTGCGCCGCGGATTGCCTTTATCCTGGACGATTATCTTCAGTTTCGTAAGCCGAATCTGCGAACGAGCCAATGCTCAAAATGGTGAAAGTTGGCGAAATTCTAGCGACTATTGCAACCGTTGTAAAATGCACACTTCAACGGATACCGGCCACTTGAACCGTTTAAAACCAACATTTGTTACTCGATAGCTCTGTCTTTTTAAAAACGTTTACCAGCTGTTACATAGATTGTTAAACTCGCGTGATGAGTATAATACTTTGTTTGCACTCGCGAGTTAATGGGTACAAAGTGAGTGTTTCGAAAGAGAGAAGAAATGACCATTATTGGCGTCGTTACAAATTTCGATGTTTTATCTATTTACGCGTAACATTTTACGTCAAATTATGTATGGGATAATTCGTATCGGTGGCTATATACATATGTATACATCGTTGCGTCACATGCCTCCATGCTTAATTGAAATTCTAGGATCTGCATAGTGGGTTCTGCAGTATGGTGGAGGTAGTCTAATTTCCTTATCGAAATTTATTACCTACAAACGTATATACATATGTATATTGCTTAAAATTCAAAAACGTTGTTGCTTCCTCATTACTGCATTTTGCACATGTTTTTATCAACAAGTTTCCTACACAGGTCACCTGCTTAATCGTACGA
Organism: Habropoda laboriosa; assembly: GCF_001263275.1. Taxonomy (NCBI): domain Eukaryota; kingdom Metazoa; phylum Arthropoda; class Insecta; order Hymenoptera; family Apidae; genus Habropoda; species Habropoda laboriosa. Next base: position 254,443 of record NW_017100164.1, read on the forward strand.
TTTTCACTTATTTTGGTCGTCCTTATTAACATATCCGGTATGACGCGCCAATTCTCGTGATAGATCGCCGTTATCTATATCTAATATACTACACAAAATACACAGTTTGCATATTTAATGCACATTACGTGTGCACAACTGTAGACACGCGTTGTGTTGTGCAAACCTGATAAAAGTATAGATATTAAGAGTGCGAGCAAAAATAGTGCGAAGGATAGCGAGGCATTAAAGAAGAGTAGCGATTTCGAAATTCAGAAATACTCAATTGCACCAATCAACGAGCTTCCACGGACTAATTAACTCACCTTAACGTCTGAATCTCGCATCTTTCGCTCTTCTAACCTAACGCAAACGTTTCGACACGTCTCCTAGTTCTTCTAACTCTCGCAACGTGAGTCGCCTACGAACCGTTCGAATCGCCGGTATTCTTTTTAAACTGGAGCCCCGCTGAAAGACTGATCGCGATCGTGTCGCCGAAGTTGCGAAACGTTTCGCTGCTGCATGTATTCCTCGGCGACGAAACAGGGAGTCTGTCGAGTCTCACGGGAGCGCGCATCCTGGTGGATTTCGTAACGGCGATCGCGAGGGTTCGTCTACGAGGTCGGCTCGGTTCGCGGCACCTACTCGCGGTTAACCGCTCGCAAGCTGGCATAATGCACGCGGATTTCGTCACCGTCGGGCCTTCGACAATAGAAACGCGCATGAAAGGTTACGTGCACGAAGACCGCTGGAATCGTTATGAAATGCCGGGGCAAGCCGTCGAACGAAGAGGAGGCGCAGTGGATCGAAATACGAAACGAACCTGGCGAATTTCATCCTTGCCATTTCAACGTTATTTTCATTTTTCCGGAGATTCGATACCTAGCGCGGTAGAATTGAAAAGTTGTCAAAGTTTGTAACTTTCACGACCGTGAGCAATCCTGCGCTGCATGTTGCACGGAATGAGAATGCGCAGAATGTGAGAAAACTAGGAATGCAATAATGCAAAAAATCAAAATTCCAAAGGTAGGATTTTTAATTTTATTCTTTAAACTACTCGTACTTTCTCATACTTTCATACCTGTGATATTTTCTCGGATATTTCGTGTGAGTAAATAGTATTTGGTAGAATTTTTATTAGAGTGTGCATCAGAACACCGTTCGTCCCTATGTGGAGCGAAGATTTTTCTAACGATTCGAACAACATCCAAATGAACGTTGGACCAAATGAAAATCGCACGAAATCAGCCGTGTCACGAGAGACAGTCTCCACCCTCGATCGTTTTCCAGAAAATATCAGACGACGACAATCGGTCGGCCATTGTTTCGCCGCGAACGCTTCCCAATTGCGAAAGAGTAACGCGGCCGCGAGAAAATCCGCTTTGCGATCAAACCCGCGCCCGTAACCAGCTTGCAACGGATTGTCGAGGCCGCTCGAAGCGATCTCGCGATCGGTTTACGCTGCGTTTAACGGCACGAATTAATTGCGGTCTCGCCGCGAGCCACCGCTATCGAGATCTCGACGCCGATACGATTGTTCCTCTCCCTCGCCTGATTATCTCTCAGCCGTGCCGTTCAGATGAAACGAATTTTGCTGGAAACTGCTTTGGCCGTTTCAACGGTATATTAGTTGCACGTTGTTCATCTCGTTCTATTGAGTAACCGGTGATGTAATACGATTGTTCGGTTTTAGAAATTGGTACTGAATGGGTGTGATGTGACGAAACGTTGCGTTACTGAGAGCTTTTTTTCCAGGAAGAAAATTTTTCTGTTCTTTATCCCGTGTAGGAACATTTGTTTGTACGGTTAATAAAATGTGATTAAGAAAGTCGCCGATTCGCCGATCGCGAAATTTTTTCCTTTGGGTGTGTTAAAAAGTATTTGTTCATTATGTGACAAAATATTTCACGAAAGTTTGTGTGGTTGATAGAATTCAATTGTGCCAGTGATTATGAAAATGACCTAACTCGTGCATTCCTCGTTTCAAGATAACTAGAGTTTTTCCTTCGGGTGTGTTAAAAAGTATTTGTTTCATCATGTGACAAAATATTTCACAGAATACTTGCTCTTGTAATGTGAATATTTTCTATGAAAAAATCGATGCAACACGAAACAAGTGACAAATTCAATTTTTTGAATTGCACCTGCACGAATGTACTAACAACGAATGCTCGATGGTATCGACTATGAGTGCAAGTATTGAAAACGATGTGACACTATAACGACGACGTTAGTTAATGATACCTTCAAGAAATTCAATCTAATTAACAGGTTAACACTTTACCTGTCACGTCGAGCGACGCACGAGTACTCATAAAAGAAACATCCTTCGAAAACAACATTTCTTTAAATTACTGCTCTATCGTCGACATGATTCACAATTTAATCAGTATTTGCATTATTATAAATAGAGTCACCGTAAAATATTCAACTCCGCAAGTTTCTTTTCCATTCAATTAGCAAACCAAACTGGTACCATCAATCTTCATCCCTTTCCGTAATACAAAGATACATTTGAAAGTTGCTCCACCAATTTTCCCATTATAACATGTGAAACGATCTCTTCCTTTTATTTTCGTACCGGGACGGAACGACTTGGCTGTCCATTCCACGAAGCCGGATCGTAAAACGTTACTTATTGTTCCCAACACGCAGGGCGACGATGCGTTTGTAAATACACGGATGGCGGCGCCCGACCAGTCGGCTAAGCATACACACGGGGTTGTCTAATTTTACCGCGACCCCCGGTCTGGATTACATAAATTATTTCGTACGCGTAAAACCAGCTTTTTACGATCCGCCGTTCGAAAAAATCATCATCGCGGTGGCTATAGACGCGTTCCACCTTGCCACCGTCCGCCTTTTATCTCCAGCTCAGCGAACATTTGTTTGCTCGGGAGCAACAGCGTGTCTCGTACTTCTTCTTCGTGGCTCACTTTCGTTCTAGCGAGCTATCAATTTTCTTCGCTGCTAATGAAGAACACGCCGCTATTCACGATCGAACGTTGGTTTTTCTTTTTTTTAAGAAAGCTTCTGTTTTTGGAGAAATTTTGATTTATTCCGTGGACGAAAAATACGGTGATGATACATGCTTTCTATTTTCGTTGAGATTAGATAATTGTGTCAACAGTGACTCGAGGACCTTGGTAGTGAAGTCGAAACGTACTAATGTTTGTGAATTTGAAATTTACGTGTTAGAATGTCTTTGAGTGTTTTATATTCGAAATATGAATAACTTGTGCAAGATTATTTCGTAAGAATATTGCATATTATAGCGCCCAGCGCTCTTTAATGTCAATTAATTTTAATATCCCTATAATCACTCTCGCGAGTTTTAATTGAAAATTTGTATAACTGCAAAAGAATAAGCGCTTATATTCCCGCACGATCGTAAAGACGGAGCCCGAAAAGAGTTGAACGGTAAAGTGTTGAAATATTAAAAAAATTCTGAAATATGAAATATTTTATGTCTTAGAATATTTTATACTCTGAAAAATCCGAAAATATATTAAAAAACTAATTTTCGATTTTCTTAATCTTTACATAGAAATCTTGATTTAATCCTTGAACGACGAAGGTCGCAGAATGAAACCTTCGCCGTATCGATGAATTTATTGCAATGACTGCAAATATTATGTAAAAAAGATTGTATAAAGTTTCACGCAAGAGATGTTTGCACGTTTTATGTAACGTGACCAGAATTGTCAGGGCTAAAAATAGAAGCTTATCTAGGGTTCCCCGTAACTTCAGGGTTCACCATCCTCCCTTTTATCAGATAATCTCGCTGCGAACGTAAAGCCAGTTTCATTGCTCGCCCGTTTCCGTCTTCGAACTGATCGTGATCGTCGTATAAGTCGATATCCCCCCGTTGCGATCAACAGGACGATCATTTTTTATCCAGGCCGCTTATTCTTACGAAACCGCGGGCCCTCTGTGAAAAGATTCTGCAATGCGGGCAAATTAACGCAACGACCGTCAACGAACATAATTTCCCGTCGCGTTCGTGTCACCGATATCAGCGGGTAACGTGAATTCCGTATCCTTGGACGAGTTTGCTGAATAGAGGATGACTCTTTGGACGTGACATTCGCTGGTTCGAATGTTCCACATGTTGGCGTGATAAGCGGACCAAAAGCGTTCCCTCGTTGTTATTCACAGTTAGACCAATTTTCACCGACTCTGATGCATCGTAGGAAATTAATTAGAGAATACTTGATCCGCTGCTGTAACTAAGTACATCTACTAAAGGAAACGAATAATTGACATTGAGAGAGTCGCTTTGAACTTGATGCATTAATTGTCCCGTTCTATGTTTCACGCTAATTGAGAGTGGTTGTTGAAATATGTGCGCGATAATACCGACAGAGGAGAGTAATTAGTTCGCGGCTGTTAATGAGTTGTGGTTATTCAGATTTTCTGGACTATTAGTGATGCTTTATTATTAGCTGTTGTTGGCTATTTATAATAATGTTAGTGAATAGAACTGGGGATCGAGATACGTTGTGTATGCAACTATGTAGATTCTTGTATGAAATTTTAATAAGTATAGATCAATATTTCGAACTTAAAATTTTGTGAAAAAAATTAATTGCCTTCTCGTTTCACAATTTCTTTTCACTTTTTTGGCAGAGCCATTATATCGTCGCTATAAAACTTTTTTAGGTTTTCGTTAAAATATTTTTCAAAGTATTTATTATTTTTTTTTTCAAGTATTTCTTTCGATCTCTTTATTGTAACAAAAAGAGATTACGTAAGGTAGAATCCAGACAAAAATACTGTCCTACGATATTTACCTGTCGTAACCCATTAACAATTACGAAACAATTGTGTTTACCGACTTCGCTTCTTTTCCCTCGGATTATCGTAAGAAGTCCAAAGGAACACTTTCTATCAGCTGAACGTTAAATGTTAAATCAATATTAATCCATTCTTTGCAACTATTTATGCCGCAATGTTTCTTAAAGCAACCTATTTAAGATATCAATCGATTTTATGCTACTTGATAGGGAAAAATTCAAAATCGAAGCGTGTTACACAACGATTATGTTAGGATCGCGACAAAGCACATCGCATCGCGAAAATTCACAATCGAAGATCGAAGCGTGTTACACAACAATTACGCTAAGATCGCGGCATAGAAATTTTGGATCGCGAAAATTTTTCATTTTCAGAGAAATTCACAATCGATACGAAAAGAATCGAAGCGTGTTACACAGTGATTATACTAAGTTCGCGGCAAAGAAATTTTCCATTGCGAACATTTTCATTTCCAGAGGAATTTACAATCGATACGGAATAATCCAAAAATCGAAGCGCGTTACGCAACGATCACACTAATATCGCGACAAAGAAATTTTCCCATCGCGAAAACGATCATTTTCGGTGAAATTCACAGTCGACACGAGAAAAATCGAAGCGTGTTACACAACGATACTAACTTCGCGCCAAAGTCCGTCGCATTGGGAAAGTTCGCGCAGCCTTCACAATCGATACGAAATAATCGAAAATCGAACCGTGTTACGCAACGAATACGCTAAGATCGCGACAAAGCCCATCGCGTCGCGAAAGTTTTCAGTGGAAACGCGCCGGTATCGAGCGTTCTGCAATGCGACCGATTCAAATGTCGACGAAAGGCGAAAGGCGGGTTTTTCGAGTGTCTGGCCGTGACCCGCTTCGAATTACATAAGCGAGAGCCGGCTCTGTCTCGGCCCCAAAGTCGACACTCCGGCCAGCATCGAGCGAGCGAGCGAACCAACCAACGAACGAACGGCGGCGGGGTGAACATCCAGACAAGGTCAGAGTCGTACGATCGAACCACCAGGATGCACTTGCGGTGCAGCCTGCTAGATGCGTCTCTCTTGGATCCTTTTTTCTTTCGTTGTCCCTCCTCGTGTATGCTCGTACATATGCCTGCTGCTCTCCTTTGTTCCACAGGAACGGCCCCATCAAAATCTTCACCGTGCTGAAATATACTTGAACCTTGGTGCATAAGTGAAGCTACTTTTAGATTTCGGCGTGAAACGTGGGAGGTGGTTACTTTGAAACACGATAGAGAGAAAGTGACTCGTCTTTCTGTTTGGAAATTATTATTAGTCGAAGGTGCGCGCAAGAGTTGCAACTATGTATATACTTGCTGTGGAACGTTTCGTTTTGAACATTGTGAGAATTATGTTGGTGTGTGTAAATTGTCGTATTTTTTGGGGTACTCGAGGCTTCTTCTGTATGCGAAATTTTGGATTGAAGTGGAGTCTTATGATTGTGTTATTATCGAATTTTAATTTAGAATGAACCAATAATTTATGTATATGCAATATACTAATTCCTTCCAAAATTGTCGATATTTCTCTGGAAAGTGTGTGAAAGAATTGCAACTATTCTCATTTTGTAGATTGAGAAAATTTTAGTGTACATATGTAAAGTGTCGTATTTTGATTGATTGATGACGATATTGTTTACAACAACATAACCTCAGATATAGCATAATTATTCGACATTTGAGACTTTCGCCTGAAGTATAATCTTATGCTTGTATTTTTATAACCGTCAAATTTAGAATGAACTTGGTGAACTTAATCCCAAAAATAATATAACATTCTCATTCCTTGAGAAATTGACGAAAAAAATGCACCAATGAAAACAACATAAAGTTTAATTAACACACACTGGGTAATACATGCTGCGCCGGTGGCAGTGAACACGTCAAGCGCATTTCAATTATTCTCCAAAGAATTCAATATTTCACATACACCAACCAAAGTTTCACATTTTGAATATCTTTATACTCAGCTTAATATTACCATCGAAACCTGTTCGTTCCACGTCCCACCCCTTCAAACGAGGAACAGTTCGTTAGCTCGCATTAATAAGCTAAAATATGCAATCTCATAACGCATGGAATAATCACGAACGTTAGAAAAATCCAAACCGGCCGCGTTTAATGAATCCAATTAACTGGATAACATTATTACCGCAATTTCTCCGCGTTTTTCATTCGAATCGGTACCAGGTGTAAGAGCTCGCAGTCGATCCTGGTAAAAACGGGAGGAGTGAGAAATTTTTTCGCAAAAATTCACGGAAGAGAAGTTGCTGAAAACGAAACTGCCGTCGTGCTCGGTCCAACCCAAGGGATACACACACGCTCGACGACATAAAAATATACGCGTCGCGGATCGTTCTCATCGCGCCACGTTCTGGAATCTCTCTCTCTCTCTCTCTCTATATATTTATAGATCGGCTTGAATTATTCTGATTGATATCGGTATTCGAGTATTATAATCTGAAAATATCTCTCCTTACGTAATGCAGATTTGCCGGCGGGAACTATAACGATATAATTCGTGCTATAGTCGACACGTGGTCGATGATAAAACCAAGTATTAATATAATGGAAAACTTATGGTCCCTCCCTCCCTTTTCAGAAATTAATTCCCCCGCCAGCGAAAGAGACTTAGTTACGACACTTTATATTCGGGGAGACCCGAGTGGTATGCAGCAAGCACGTAATGTGCAAGAAAATTGCGAGCTGCGGCTGCTGCTGCTGTTGGCAAGAATATGATGAGGTAATCCGGATGGAAGAAAAAGAAAGCGTGTTTAGAACGTTTACGCGAACGCTCGAGTTTCCCATTGAACTGCGAAACAGCGTGGATTGGAGTTCGATTGTGTAAGATGACGTGAAGTGGGCTTTAATCGGTGATATTTTCTTTTTTTTACCGAATGAGGGAACGGTTGTGTGGATGAATTGTGGCAGAATTTTGAGATGTGATAATTGGATTGGTAGAAGTAGATGTATTTGTGTTGAAAAAACTCGGTTTGTTGAGTATGGAGCTTTTTCGAGAATTTTGAGACACAGTGATATGTAGGTACCTACAATTAAAATAATGTAGTAATTATTACGTCTGTAGGATTTTGAGAATTTTGAGACACGGTGTTAGATTAGAGTGAAATTAGAGTAACGCAATAATGGAATTGGCAGAAATAAACGTATTTGTGTTAAAAAATTCGATTTGTTAAGACTGTAACATTTTGAGAATTTTGAGACACAGTGATATGTAAGTATCTACAATTAAAATAATGTAATAATGGAATTGGTAGAAATACGTATATTTATGTTACAAATTCGATTTATTAAGTCTGTAGCTTTTTGAGAATTTTGAGACTCGGTATTAGTTCCGGATTAAATTAGAGTAACGTAACAATGGAATTGGTAGAAAGAAATACATTTATGTTACAAACTCGATTTATCCAGTCTGTAGTATTTTGAGAATTTTGAAAATTTTCTGACACTGTTAAAAAAAATAATGAAACAAAATTCAATTTATCAAGTCTGTCAAGTAATCCTGTATCATTTTCTATATCTACCGTTCCAATTCGTCACCGCCCTTCGCACGAAAATCCTCGTTTTATCGTTAAAATAACCCTGAAGTGCTCTTTCCGTATTGTCTTCGTTCCTGATACATTTTCCATCTGGAAAGTGGTGTAGAGTAATGAGAAAGACTACGTGTACGGGTGCACAGTGGATGATTTAGATTTCCCTTTTTCTAAGAGGCACGTCTCTTTCTCGATGGAGAAAAGGAAGAAATCGTGGCAGATATGAATAGTAATTCACTGCTAAGTGGTATTAATTAAACAGGAAAGAAAGCACGATTAAAACGTCTACAAGTGTTATCAGCATAATCTGACAGTTTCGATTCATTATTCTTTTTTTCTTTCTTTTTCCTCCCACCGAGTCTCACGCGGCAAAACGACGTTTACACTGGAACTCGTAATTGAAACTCGTAAAGTCGACGCACGGATTTGTCCTGAGGTTCTTTAATCGTGTAAGCTTACGTAATGCGATCCAATTTAGCACGAGTACGTTCGTTCGGTTTGTTCGTTCTCCAGCGGTACACGCCGGGCTACTACACACGTTCAGAGCAATTCTCTAATCTGACAATTACAGAGGAAATCGGCCAAGAAATCCGGGAACTCGTAAAAACGAGCGCGACCACGCTGTCGGCCAATGTAAATTCAATTGGACTCGCGTTACATCAGAAATCATGATTCACAATACGAAACAGGGCTCGGGAATGTGGAAAATTTACCGGGCAACCGTTAATCATGAAGTCGTCAACGCGAGATTGTGGTAGCTTTTTGGTGACGTTAATTGAGAAAATTTGTAATCATTAATTAAACGTGATAAAGCAAACTTTATCCTTTCGATAATTTTTCCTAAATTTTGCGTGAAATTTTGGAAATTTTCTACATATATTTGAGACTAAGTTAATGGATATTTTCGGTATTAATTTAAAAAATTTCGTTATTATGTAATTGTGTTCTTGATACGTTAATAAATGGCTCTACTCATAAATTTTTGTCTAATCGCATTTTATTCTTTCAATAATTTTTTTCTAAACTTTGCTGAAATTTTGGAAATTTTCTACATATATTTGAGACAAAGTTAATGGATATTTTCGGTATTAATTTAAAAAATTTCATTATTATGTAATTGTGTTCTTGATACGTTGACTATACTCGTTGATTTCGGTTTAATTACATAATTGTATTCTTTCAATAATTCTTTCTAAATTTTGCACGCAATTCTGGATATTTTATAGCTATTTTACAGACATTTATCTATACTTTCGTTATCACTTCGAAAAATTGAATTTATCAAGCGTTACCGTGTGCTGGATAGGTTGTAAATGGCACATAATCACGTAAAAACACGAAATAATGAATACAGTGCAGCAGTACAAGAAACGATCCCTCGGAGCTATTTAAAACGTTTTATTAAATCCTCTATATCGAACGTTGCAAAGTCATAATTTCAATCACTTGAAACGCCTCCAATTTCTTGAACGTTCCATCCATCGGCCAACGAGACTTTTCCAGCGGCGCGACGAAACGTTACGAGGCTCGCTTATCTGCCGGCAATATCTGCTCGTTATATAAATTGAAATCTTTCCCATAATAGATTCTAGATTCATCGGAACGAAGTTCTACGGTTACAACATAAAACTCACGATATAAAGCAACGTTTTCCATGAAACATTTCTAACCTGTGTATCGTTATATGTAGCAACGTTAACGTAGGCTTCACACGGGTGTTAAAGAATATTTGCTACTTCTCACGAATGTTTATGTCTTATTATTCGTCGAGTACAATCTCCATGTGCTCGTTCTTCAACGTTGATACCGTTGATTACGTCTGTTTTCAACTACTCACAGCAACGTGGATCTGATTTTTATGGTAATGAATGAATTATGAATTCAGGTGTATTGGAATATTCGAAGTAAAATTAAAGAGATCCACTTAGAAAATTTGTTCAAAATTAAATTCATATCTAAATGATAGGTACACAAAATAAATGAATTATAAAATTACGTGTATTGGAATATTGGAAGTAAAATTAAAGGGATCCATTTAGAAAATTTGTTAAAATTAAGTTGACACCCAAGTGA
>NW_017100164.1:264915-269835 GCF_001263275.1 Habropoda laboriosa
ATTAGAATATTCCAAATAAAATTAAAAAGACCCATGTAAAAAATTTGTTCAAATTAAATTGGAAAATTCGCATACTTTGACTTATAAGAGTAATTTTAAGTGTTACACATATTCAAATTATGTTACACTGTGCGTTAACATAATAGAAGAATTTAAATTTTCTTCGAAGAAATTTTTAAAAAATCTCAATATCTATTTACCGATGTAATTTTTAAAATACTGTCTTATACGAAAGATCTTGAACTCAGTTCTCAAAATTCCTTCCGTTACTTCTCTAATTCAAGACGAATGTCCACTATACGAATACGAGATATTTATACGCAAATTCGAATATCACTCTAGCCCATTTCAACGCGGATATTAACTATCCTCACGTCTAAATAGCATACTGCGGCGGCGGGGTCGTTTACGCGTTCTGTCGAGATCGAGAAATAAACGCGGAGCAAGAGCACTTTTCCCGTAATTAAAATGTCGCCTGGTATCCTTCCATCTCTCGTCCCGCGCGTCTTGCTCACCGTGGGCATTGTATTTTATTAGACCGTGATGTCTCGTTTTCGGTAAAAGACGTCGACTCTCCTTTGGAATGATCGTTGCATGCGCGCCTGCCCTCGTCCGGTCCCGTTTCCTTTCTGCGTAAATCTACTTTTAGACACCGGAGCGGGATTTTGGATCAACTCGTCGTTCCTACGTGGCCTCTGGATCGTTGAATTTCTCACCTGTGTTCGCCGCATGAATGAGCCACTCTTTCTCGATTCTTAACCCTTTCGCTACGTCAGATTTTAACGCGTAACGTGTGTAACGTTGCAAAATTTGTTATTTTCGCCGTATCGTATTAAAATTCGGTTTATCAGATTAAGGTGGAAGTGTGTAAAGGATGAAATGAAGTATTAAGATAGAAGTGTACCAAAAGGCTGCAACGGTGTATTGCGAGAATATTTTCAAAAGGCCTACAGGCGCCAATAGTAACGAAAGGGTTAATACGTGTACGAAGAGTACAAGGCTCATTTACCAACTATTCGTGTATTCTTTGGAAGCTGAAGAAGCACTTTTCTTTAATTAATTAATTCCTCTGCTTCGTTTCAATGAAACACTTTTCTGTAATTAATTAATTCCTGTCTTTTATTTGGAGGAGACACTTCTCTTTAATTAATTAATTCTTGTGTTTCATTCACACTGCAGTAGTTTGCTCGTTTTATGGTTAGGAGGTTGAATTTCAAATGAGCCCCTTATGTGCTGATTTAATTTGAAGAATGTTTCTCAGCAGATTCAGACACACAGTGGTTATTTAAGTGTGTAGCTTTTCGTAATTTATTTATTCACGTAACACTTGATTAAGGGTAGATGAACCCTTTCATGGTGAAATTATGTATTTTAGAAATTGTTTTTCTTAATGGATACTAAATTGTGATTAATTTTTGTTCGACTACTCGAAAGGGTTACGAAAGGGTTAATTTAATCGATAATAACCTCTTAAACAGCTATGAAAGTTTGAAATTGCTAAATATCCATGGAACATCCGAGATAATAAATATTCTTTTTAACTTTTAATTAGCACAAAGCTCGGAGATATTTGATACGCATAATAACATGAATATTATGAAAAATGAGGAGTGCATGAAAGAAGAAGTAGAAATTGAGGGACGTTAGAAAATTCGGTGAAAAATATTCGAAAGAGGAGAGAAACAAGAATAAGGAAACTGGTTGAAATTTTTGCAGCCGGATTCGGATATTTTTAGATAAGAAAAAAGTTAACGTGTTTGGACGTAATTAATTACTATATGAATGTCAAAGTTAAAAAAGGCAGTATACATTTTTTGCACCCACTGTGCAACAGTTCGAGCTTTTTGCTTTAAGCGGAGATCGGCTGTTTTTAAAAGGTTTTGTAGATTGAATCCTTAATTTGATTACGAGCTATGTTGCATAATTCCTAGGATTATGTGTACACAATAGTTGCAGCTTATGTGCACTTTGTTATTATTATTGCGCAACTTCGTTTGTTTAATTGACTTCAAAACGCTAATAATATAGATGCAATTTTCTAAAAGACGATTTATTCTCAGCAACTTCGTGATCTCGTTTACATTTCTACGAAATAAATTCCAATACCTACTTCTTGTCTTTCTCTAGTACACTTTGTACAGATAACAAATTTACGAGAACCCACAAAAGAAACATTCTTCGCTTGCCTGTTAAGTTACATAAATAAAGTTAGTTAGATATTTTTCCCTCGAATGTCTGCAGTATAACCGTACACGCTTCTTACAACCTAATGAAATTCAATGAATTTTTTCAACAGCTAAGTTTCATTTACCATCGCGCGAAATTTAAATAATTCCAAACACCGGCTACACGCTTCTTTCAACTTTACGTAAGTTCGAAAAAAACTTCCAGATTGTTTCTCTGTAATTGAAAAATATCACCCTAAGCGTAGGTGTATCGACGTTCGTAATAATTTCGTTTTGCACCACCTGCGAATTTTTTTCGCTAATATCTTTGTCCGGACGACGAAGAGGTGGCAGATAATTGTTGCCCGAAAAAATGGCGGACTCTGAGCAGAAATGGTCCCTCTCAGGTATACAATACGTAGAAAATGACGCGTCGATCGAGAATCCAGATAACTCGGCGACCCGAATAAATGTCCAAATGGATGTGCGGTGCAACTTACGCAAGATTTTTGATTGCTCGCCGTTCATCCCAGTTACATAAACGGTAAAACGTAGTCCCTAGCAATTATGAAATGACGATTACATTATATCATATTATAACTTTCCTGCCGAGTAACTCGAACGTGGAATCCGTGTTGTGAAACTGGTGTTATTTCGAGCTACGTAAAAATCGCGACACGACGTTCGATTAATGAAGTTTCATTCTACTTTTCGACGTAGAAATTTCCGTGAAAAAAAAACAAACAAACAAAGTAACACTCTTTGCCTTAGGTTTCTTAACAAGTGTGCACCGAAAGAACAGAGCGTTTCATTGGTATTTTTCAAATCGATTACATCAAAGATTAAACTTGTTCACCTACGTAAAAACTCAATTAATTTTTTACTTGCTGGATTTGCGAAACGTAAGAGGTAGATCTGCTAGCAGAAAAACTTACATCAGAGGATTATTTCTCAGTTATTATTCCTCGATATATTTCAACAAAATTTCGGAAATATCTTTTCTGGTGGAAGAATCAAGAATAGATATAACAATAATTATAAACAAAAAAACCATTTTCAAACGATAAATACTTCACATTCGAACCATGTTCACTTTCCTAGAAAATAAAATCACAAGGAACACCCGACAGCTTATTATTTCTCAATATGTTTCAATCAAATTTCTTAAATTATTAGACCAAAGTGTACTCTTTTTGAATGATAAATACAAAGTACGTATGCATACTTATTTTTGGTGGAAGAATGAAGAATAAAAGAAAACTCTTTAAACGACAGATTTAGAACTGTAGACAGGTTTAGAAACACTCAACAGCCTACTCCAACTAACTCATTTAAGCAACACAAACGCCACACACCTCTATCCCCAGAAACTCATATCACTTAACCAAACAATAATCCTTTACACGCACTTACATCGATCCCAGAAGGGACCAAGGCTGATGCTAAATAACGCCTACTCAATTAGTCTTGGCACGTGAACCATTAATATTACTCGCGTATCACAACGGTGTAATTACAGACGCTTATTTATTTCGAAATTGAATCGACAGGATGACTAATCGCGATCCCCCTATTTAACCTGTCTGGTGAACCGCCGCGGAACCATGCAAAAACGCGATTTGCATGTTACAAGTTGGCTAATACCCTGGCCAACGAATAGTCGAAAAGCCGCGAGCCGTCTAGCAGTGATAAATCAATCTCGATCCTCCACCTGTCACCTTTAATCCCTCTAATCGGAAAGGGAAAAGTGGTACGCCGAATCCCTCGGTTCTCGAGTTTTCGTGAATGCCGGCTAATGAGAGCCAACACTCTACATCGTACAATTTGTTCAAACATTAAACGGTCGCGGTTGCGTAAGAGTCGCGGCGATATCAGCCCGAGCGTTGTTGTATAAGCGCGCGCGCGCGAGCTAGGGGAGTTCGATTAACGGTTCTAGCCGGAGTTTTTCGAAGAATTGCAACCGAGTTGCACAAGATTGCGCATTTTCTTGGCCGCTCGAGCATACAGCCGGAGTGTTACGACGACTATCGTTAATGGGTAAGGGTCGATCGATTGTGTCCAGGTCTGCGCGATGGCGGACGATCCTCGAGATCCACGAAATTCATCTTTCTGAAGTAGAACACGAATATTGTGGAGTTTCAACGAGTATTAGGTTGTGTAATATTTTTTTTTTTATTTATTGAGTGGGAGTATTTATAATTTGTTGGGAACGGATAAGTAAATATGGCAGCGATGTGAATTACGGTATGTGTAATAGGAAATGTCGGATTTCTAATCGTTGGTAAATTGATCGAGCGATTGGTAATCGCTCAGGAGATTAGTTGAGTGTTGAAAATATAAGTAAATAGCAACGAAGGCAATATTCTACGTGTTAATTTTTACAGCAATCCTAAGCTGTATTCTCTTTTTCATCTTCACAGAGGCGTAATTTTTATTTCTTCGCACAAGTAGATACGGAAGCTGGATATTTTTATTATGTGAAACGGTTGTTACGAATCGCGATATGTTTGTTGCGAAACCGATAATTGTCCCTCTTTTTGAGTCAGACCATTTAAGGAATCTACTCGGGATAGGGGACTCAGGTAGTGCTCGAAAGGTAGATTATTATTTGTATATATGATAGATGTATATTTGTGAATAAACGTTGTGCAGAGCGCGAAATGTCTAGGCTTTCTGATAGGAAAATTGTGTGTCGTGTCGTATGGTGTTCGCTATTTTATAAACTACGTGTGTGTTGTGATTGGTGGTGTGAAAA
>NW_017100164.1:270054-276551 GCF_001263275.1 Habropoda laboriosa
CGGATCGTAGATCAGGATTGAACTATTATTCAAATGTAAATTTCAAGCTCTTTTTCCTCTAAAATTTGCGTCTTCCGAGTTATTAATGCCAAACAGCGATATGTTCATCCTTACACCTTACTTATATTACCTCTCGTATTTTTAAGGTTAGGTTTGGAAACAGTCTAACCTCACTCTTATCTTCTATTCCCATTCTACGAAATGCTTCTTCTCTACGTGATTCCATCCCGAACGAAATCTTCGTCGATCCCCGTGGCCGTCGTCGGAAATTCGTGGAAGATCAACCTGCTCCTAGTCACGTCCCCTTACGTAATCCGGCGGTCGTTGCCGAATATTAGAGCCGCGTCGATCATCGCGTGGCGTTCGCGCGACCCAGCAACCTCGACTCCGTCCGTGCAGACCTCCGATCTAAACGATCGGATCACGTCGAAGATAACGGCGCGATCGCGTTCCCACTGCAATGGATGATACGGTGATACCGTTACCGTTCCACGGGATCGCGAAACGTCACGACATTGTTATGACTCGATAATGTCGATAACCAGAGAGACTGAGCGCAAGAGAGAGAGAAGTGACATAGCAGAGAAACTCCGGCGGAGACAGCAGACAGCGCTAGACGGAACGTAGACAACAATGACGGAAATTGTCGCGCGGCTGAGTAATTCAAATCGATCCTACGGTGGACGCCGTCTGAATTCGCGATTAATCCGCGCGATAAAAATGCCCACGTAGACGCACGGGATCGCGTAGAAAATGCTGTGTACGTAGACACCCACTGCTTGCGCGAGGAAGCTGATACCGCGTGTAATACCTGGTCGTTTTTGCCAGGAACTTGGAGCTTCTTGTGTATAGGGTGTGCTTGAAGTTCGATCGTTGAATTGCTGGTTTGGAGGAAATGTTGAAAAACGAGTGTGCAATTGAGGCTATTGATGGAAAAGGGCATCTAGGCTTATCTGCTCCTTTCTTTGAATCGTTTAAGTCGACTCAGGTGTGTTTTCACCGGTATAATTTTGTATTTTGAGTAAGTATGCAATTATGTACGAAAATTTGTTGAATTATGTTAGAGTATAGTATAGAGAGCCTGTAAATGCTAAGATGTTTAAAACATTTTTGAGGTTAGAGTGGGACTAATACGTTAGGTTATAGTTTCAGTAGCTTCAATGGAGGACACGTTAAGTTAGGATGAAGCAAGATTCGCAGAATATGGATGAGGACAATTATGGAACATGAATTGCGAAACATCGCAGAATTAGAACTGAAACGTTCATTACGCAAACTAATATATTCTCTGATGCACAGCGTTTGAATAAAATAGAAAATTTAAAACTGACCAAAGTAGTTGGTCGCAATTAAAACTATTCCAATACCTGACGACGTGACTTGTTGCATTATTTCTAAAAACGCTAAATGAAATATATCGCCTGAGAACAAAAATGTCTCAACGTTTTTTCTAAACAAAGACAGCAGGAGGACCACCGTCTTAGAGTCAAGACACTCTACACTACAATATAATAGCATAAACCAGTTTTCTCTTTTCGAGTGTCCAGAAAACAGTTCCTAAGAGCTATTCGCACAGTAAGGACGTTCTTTCCGAGCCGTGTTAATCCTTTGAACTCGAAATTTTTTTTTTCATTTTCCTTTAAATAACTCCCTATTATTTTAAGAATTTTATTTGAATAAATTGTAATTGTATCTGTTGCTCATCCAGGTAAAAGAAATATTGCAAAATATAATAGTGGCAATTTAAATATGACTTCAT
Source organism: Habropoda laboriosa (assembly GCF_001263275.1). Taxonomy (NCBI): domain Eukaryota; kingdom Metazoa; phylum Arthropoda; class Insecta; order Hymenoptera; family Apidae; genus Habropoda; species Habropoda laboriosa. The sequence goes on from NW_017100164.1 coordinate 271,814, forward strand.
TCATACGTGTGAGTAAAACTAATTTCGAGTCACACTCGACAAAGGAGTCGAAAATGGAAACTTTTATCTGAATCGCCCATTTCCAATATGGCTGTTCCCACAAAACGACGAAGCTGCGTTGGTAAAGTCGACGATTAAATCGCGATACACCCAGTATAGCAAGTGAACGCGAGCAGTATGCGGTCGACTTCCAGCAATTCTCCGCGTTCTATTCACAGATAGCAGAAAGCGTTTCTGTCGTGTCGATGGTGTATCGTGTGCCTATCGAAGTTGTGCAAAGTTCAGCGTCGCCGCGATGCAACCGAAGCGCAATCCGTACGTCAACCATGGACCGAGCATACTTGGAATTTTTGCTTCAACCTCAGTTACCATCTATGACAAATGTTTCGATCGTTACATGCCTCTTGATCTCCGTCGAGATACTTGCACCCCGTGTTTCCGACTGCTTCGTGCTTCCTTCGAAATCGTTTCTAGGATAGGACTCACGCGATCCTAACGAAAAGTCGTGGAAATCAGCCGGAGATTGAGAGATTTCAGGTGGTGTTAGGGAATTATGGCTAATTTGTAAGTGTAAGTTCGTAAGAATTCGATTGGAAGTAAATTTTAGTAAGCGAACTTTTCTTGATCGATGGAAGAGTTTGTAGTTGACCGCGATATTTAATTTTTTTCTTAAATTAACAAAAATTTAACATACTGATCGATTAGAAATATTATTACGCCGACTTATGCAATATTTATTTCACCCTAACCTCTGTGCTATGCGAGGACTGTAATAATTTTTTTAACCACCGTATCCTAATATTGAATTCTTCTTTATTTATTTAAAAAATATTGTTATGCTGACTTGGACAATATTTATTTCACCCTTAGTATTCGACGCATCTTCCTCTACTATACTAAAACTGTACTAATTTTTTAACCACCCTACCCTAATATCGAATCCATCTTCCTGCATTACTAAAAAAGGAATTCCTTCTGTTATTCCACGATTCTGTAATTATTTCTAAAAAGAAAAGGAAAGGAAAAACAACAGAAAAGTTTTTACAATCGCGTCAGTTCACACGTAACCACTGCCCAGCTCTCGTTAGCAACGAATGCAAAGAAGAAGAAACCTCTAGCGAAACAGCGATAGTCGGCGGCGTGTATGTAATCGAATGGTTGAATTTTCGCCGTGAAATCGGGGACCGAGTCAGTCCAAACTGAGGTGAATAAAAAAGTATGTTCGTAATATCACGGGATCGAGAGTTAACGCTGAAGTCGGTGTGTTGCCTAAGGAGACGTAATCGCGCCATTTTCGTAACTGCATTATTACGAAGATAGGTATAGCCATCTACTTGTTGTGCAAGCGGCCGCGAGGTTATTTGTTACGTCGCCGAACCCAGACAAATAATCGTTCCCCGGTGTTACTTTTCACTCTGTGCATCTACGAACGTAGAAAATAACTTGCAAGAAAAATTTCTTAAACTGCCCGATACATTACGTAATTATTACACTCTAATTCAACGCCGTGTATGTGTAACGCTGTCTGTCGCTGCTTTTTGTCTGGTTCATCAAACAAGTGTAATTTGTCCCCCGAGGCATACTGTTTCTCACGTTTGTATCTGTAACAGGTGGATTAGTCGTGAAGAAAGATTATGTTGATTTAAGTTGAACACAGTTTTATGTTCGTAATTTTACAATGTTTGCTTTATGTGGATTGTTCAGGAATAGCGTGTTGGAGATTGCAAAAAAAAGAAATTGCAGCTGGAGTTGTGATATAAGCAAATGTGATTATAGAAGCAATTAAAGTAATTATATTAGAAAGAATAATTCGCGTTGTGTAACGGGGGAAACGACGAATAAGTGTCTTTGAAAATCAACGTTCGAATTGTATTAGGTAAACACGAAGGTAACCAAGTTAATAAATAAGTGGATGAAACCTGCGAAATGGTTTTAGCGATATGTTGAAAATGCTGACAAAAAGCAACATACACGTGTCTCAGTAGACTACCATAACAACAGCGTTGTTGCAAATTTTCACTCGATAATCACGAAAATCACGTTTAACCCTTTGTAGCCTGATTTCTCCTCGTTCATCCGACGAAAAATTTCTGTTCACTCTTTTATACATTTTTATGGAAAAAGGAAGAATAAATATGGAAAATGCAATAATTGTAAATTTAAAAAATTGCATATTTTATAAATATTTAAAATTGCAATTGCTATAAAAAGAAAGACTGGTAATAATGCAATAGCGCGACAATACAGTGCAATAGTGTAACGATAAATAAATAAAGCGAGACTACAAAATATAGACAAATGGCTACGCAACTTCTACAGTCACATGGCGTCACAGAGGGTTAACCTCAAACTTGAGAAAAATAATTTGGATCTGTAAAAAAATACGCTTTAAATATAAAACACCGAACGACACGCGTCACGTTTTCATTCTTTCCCCTCGTGTTTCCCTTCGAAACGAGCATACCGCGAGACTCTCGAAAACAACCCGACGTCTCTGTTAAAACGAAACGAAAACTTGCACGGTTACGTCCTCTGGAAGAAGACGCGCACGCGTGACCGGGAATCGCGATCGTTCTGCGAATCGAGCGAGGCGAGCGTAGCAAGAAAGCAGTGAAAAGAAGCGAAGATCAAAGCGTTCAAGCGTCCTCTTGCTGAAATCACGGTGATCTAAGTTTATTTCTTCACTTTTGGAAAACATGTTACGTAACCGCCCGCGGCCGGTTACGTAACGCTCACAATACGATCTATGGCATTACATAAATAATGCGTCTAACGTACGAAACAACGTGTAAGAGAACCCGTGGGGGGTTCTTGGTCGAACAATCCAAGTGGAGTAAGTTTTCGGCGGGGATTTTCGTGGAAAATCGTGAAACGAGACATTTTGGCAGCGAAAGTCGCAGAGATGTGGACGGCCCAGCGTCGTCGTTGCCGCCGTGACGCTATTGAACGCGAATACTCTTATTGTTACGTGTGACCGGTGACACAATCTCTTTGCTACACACGCACAAACACGCCGAGATCGCGATACCGTTCGTACGAATGGCGAACGAGTCGATATAATCGATAGGCTTTCTCGTAAAAACGATACGCGCGGGTCAGATTGATATAAAGAGGAGGGATTAGAGGGAAAGGTGACAGAAAAGGAGGAGAGTATCGAACTTCTGATAAAGAGGGCAGTATTGGGTCATCCCTTAAGTAATGTCGTTTTAGAAGCCCAGTCTCGATGCAGAAATAATGTTAGGCTTACTGTTGTATTGACCATTTACCATTTTTAATCTTTTTTTTTTTTAAAGAAAATTCTTATCTCTTGGATTAAAAAACTGATCTAATGTAGAAATAATACTATTTACACTTACTGCCTACTGATGATATATTGACCATTTTCTGGGAGGACCATTTGTCATTTTGAAGACTCTTTTTGAAAGACATTCTTATCTTTTGGATTAAATACCTGATCTAATGTAAAAATAATACTATTTATATTTATTGTCAATTGATGATATATTGACCATTTTTTATGAGGACCATTTACCATTTTTAATCTTTTTTTTTTAAGAAAATTCTTATTTTTTTGGATTAAAAGACTGATCTAATATAAAAATCATGCTATTTACCCTTACTGTCAATTGATGATGTATTGACCATTTTATGCAAGGTCCATTTGTCATTTTGAATCTTCTGTAGCCTCTTTTTGAAAAAAAATCGTATCTTTTGGATTGAAAGACTGATCTAATATAAAAATCATGCTATTTACACTTACTGTCAATTGATGATGTATTGACCATTTTATGCAAGGTCCATTTGTCATTTTGAATCTTCTTTAAAAAGAAAAACTCTTATCTTTTGGATTATAAAAACTGATCTAATGTTAACTTTACGCGATCTGTATTTTTGAAGTTTCTGCTATTTAAAAAGTTTCTTAGTGAACGAAATAGACAGTAATCCAATGGTCGAGAGAAAATGGCAGATGTGATATTAATTCTCAGTTCAATTGTTTCATTTCTTCCATTATTTGTTCTTCAAATCTAATCATTCAGCAACTTGGTATGGACCAATGGAAGACTCCTTACTTTCATGCTCCACATCTTCAAACACGCTACACAAATTTACCAAATGTACTTTCTGCAGATTGCAAACTAAACCCAGAGAAAATAAATGAAAAAAGAAATTCTCTCGACGAACATCGGACCAAGATAAGAAATTCTCAGCGGTTTCTTCTGTATAAATGGAAAGAAACGTTTTCTCGTTACTTTGTCGTTACTTTGCAATAACTTCGGCGGAGATATGTATTGTAGGTTTGACTCTCCACGAAAGAAACGAAAGAAGAGTGGAGAAAAATCAATTCACCCTTTTTCAAGCTTCTTTGTACTTGTTTGGAGTTCTACATGAAAGAAAGGAAAGTAAGAAAAATATTGTTTTCAAGGATCCGCGAGAAGTGGTTCGATAGTTTAGTTACAAGACACCAGAGAGATAGAACGACTGAAACGGCAGATATTAAAGGCCTCGACAAATACGTCTTGATAAGCATAATCAATGTTTAAATATCGAAATCAATATTTACTATGCAATTATAATTAATGTAACCCCTTCGACTTGTGAAACGTTTAGCCGACAACGCGGTTTCTTTTCATCTTTTCTCGGTACTATAGTCTGCTAGATATACCGCGTATGTTCAAAATTTCTAAATTTTTTATGAATATTTAAATTTCTTCCAATACCATTCATCGACAACGAGCGA
>NW_017100164.1:276618-284046 GCF_001263275.1 Habropoda laboriosa
AAATTATTAGACTATTATTTACACTTATACGTGAAGATATTTGAAAAAAAAAAAAAAAATGTTTTAGGTATTAACACGATCTACAAAATTTATTTCAGCTGTCCTGGTGTTCCAAAGATTATTTGGACAATTATTGCAGACTATTGTTTACTTGGGCATTAATCAAGTAAAAATAAAAATAGCACGATTAACATCTTTCTTCTCGCTATCCAGCGAGAGACAAATACCTAACGATAGTTTGTAGTCGAACAACGATCTAAATCACAGGCTCAGAGTCTGACTAATCCCAGCAACGTTTACTCATTTAGTTTCATCATACTCCCGCTTGCTCCCCCACAAAGAGGCACCGTTACGCAAAAACCGAACGTCTAATCTGTGCTTCTCTCCCGTCTCCACTCAAATACTACCGTTTAATTCAACCACCTTTCTCTTTGTTTTAACGTCTTTATTACACGATAATAATAAAATACAAGGCACGACGACGATAATGGCCGGCCGTGATAATGAGCCTCGACAATGGCGTAAAATCCCGTCGAAACTTAACACTTATGTAAGCGGGACAGACATAAGTAGGTTTCGTAAAAGGCGATTAAATATGAAGAAAAATAATGTACATTTTAAGAAATGGAATGGAATACGATTTTTATCGTTGTTTCGTGTAAACTTGGGGCTAAGCAGTAACTAAAGCTGGACGAAAATAGGTTAGGTTAGCAAGTGAAAGTTAAAATTAAAAGCAATCGAATTGCAGTTTCACATTTTTTTCCAAAGTGTTAACTGATTTTCCTTCGAAACTAAAAACTTTACACGTATTTTATCCTCGTTTCACATCAAATTAGAGCAATAACTGAAGCTAGACGAAAATAGGTTAGGCTGGTAAGTAGAAATAAAAATACAAGCAACTTCCACAAAGCATTAATTAATTCTCCTCTGAAAATAAAAATCAATTTTTCTTCGTTCATTTCCGAAAAGTTAGCAAAATCAGATAAGTCTATCGAAAGAGGACGTTCGTCCTCGTTTCTCTTTGTTCAGCTCGTTCTCTACCAAAGTTATCATAATCGAATGACCGCGGCTGAAAGAGAATTTCCGTCCTCGCCCTCCTCTTTTTCACAGCGTCCGAAATCGAATTGCCGAAGGTGGAGGACGAAGGAAATGCGGTGGCGGGCAGAAAACGGGGAGAACGCCGCGTCGCGTCGCGCCGATAGTAGAAGGAAAACGACGAGGAGAAGAAAGAGGATTCCGTTTAACACAATCTCCGGTTACATAAACCGTGGTCGGATTCTCGGTCGTACAAAGGTTCGAACAGGCTGGGCGGCGGACGGCGACTCGTAGCGAGCCACATTGGCCTATCGTGTCCCTAGTTACGTGTAAGTAAGTACTACGTGGCTCACTCACGTGCGTGAGGCGCACGCGTGCAGCTAAGTCGCGTTATGTAAAGTTCAAGCCAAGTCTTGAGAGCATAAGCGCGCACGTGGTCGGTCAGCGGGCCGGCGATCGGCGTGCGACGTCAGCACGTGTTTAACCCGGAGGAAGTGCGAATTTTCTAACGTTTCTGCCCGCGGAATTCGAGGCATTCGCCGCGCAACACGCTGCCAGATGATCGGCCACGCGACCGATTGTCGCTGCAGGGAATGCGCCATTTTGAAAAACACAAATCTTCATTTTGAAACGAGAATTTTGGCTAAATATGCAATTTGAGAATTTCTCTGTTTGGGAAACAATTGAATATTTGTAAGTTTAGAGAGCGATACTTTGGTTTCATTCGGGAACTTTTCTTCGAGACTTTAATTCTCGTCTGCTGAAAGATATATTCGTGAAATTGGAATGCCCCATTTTGAAAAAACAAATTTTCATTTTGAAACGAGAATTTTGGCTAAATATGCAATTTGAGAATTTCTCTGTTTGGGAAACAATTGAATATTTGTAAGTTTATAAGGCGATATTTTCATTTCATTCGGGAATTTTTCTTTGGAGCTCGAATTCTCGTCTGATGAAAGATATTCGTGAAATTTTATTGGAAAATTTTTCAGTATTTGGACAACTTTTCAATGGTTTTCCTCCCGTAAAGTCATACAATGTTGATAATCAGTGGTGAAAATAATACTAAACTTCAATTAATGTAAATAAAAAAGCTGGACGAAAATAGGTTAGGTTAGGTGAAGAATTTAACCCTTCATAACCTAACCTCTCTTCGTTCGCGAGAAGAAAAATTTCGGTGGGAGAATAGTTACAAAAAAATTGACGTAAACAAATAACACGAGACTATAAAAGATAGACAAATAGATACGTAACTTCCAAGTCACACGGCGTTGTAAAGAGTTAAATGCCATCAAACTAAGAATTAAAAGCGCGACAGAGAAAGGCAATCGAGTTGCAGTGTCGCATTTTCAAGTATAATTGCTCGATAACGTAGACACACAGAGAACTGACGTTATTATGGAAACATTTTCGTAGGAAGATATGATAAATGAAACGCGTATATCTTCGCTATGAGCGAATCTGTATAAACAATAAACCGGCGATTATATAATGACGAATCAATTAACACAGATAATTACACGAGCATAGGCGTGCGCGCTATTTATAATACAGTTTACGTTACACGATATCGATTGCATACGCGCGTTCCGCGAACGATATCGAAAATACCGGTGGAAACGTGTCGTTTTTCGATCGCGAAAAAATTTCCACCGGAGTCATTTCCACGTTTCTCTCGTTTCTAATTTTAGGGTGAATTCGCGACCACACCGATGTCAGGCGCTTCTCGTTAATATTCACGCGGAGCGTTACGAGGCTGAAAAAGCGTGATTTTTGCCGCGTACGCGAAGGAAGCCGAAGAGAGACGACGCAGGATCGGGTGTACCGAGAATATCGTCGACAAAAACTGATCCTCTTATGTAAGAGAGTATTCGCGAAATCGTCATCGACGAGTGTTTCTGGGTATTTGGCCGCGCGATAATTCGTCCCACAGATAACAGTGTAGAGAGATTCGAACGTGATCCGCTACCTCTGGTACACGCAGAGTTGATCAGCGAATTCTTCTAACTGGAGGTAGATAAAGTCTCTTCCACGTCGCATAGTGGAGTATATTATTTAAAAAACGGGCCAAAATTCAAAGTTTTAAGTTTAATCAAAATTTTGCCATTTTTCCCATTATTTTTGGCCATTGACGTCAGAATTTACGTAGAATTTTTGTTTACTTGTCATTTTTCTATTACTATTAACAAATATAATCGTTACTGTTTCTAATTTTCTGCGAGCAAAATTGGTCTGCAACCTAAAATTCCCACAATTTCTTACTTCCATATGCATCGATTTCTTAAACAGCGTCTCATAAAGTACTTTATCGTTATTACAATTGCACACGCGTAATAGTTGTATCACATTACATAACAGAAGTTGTTTTAGAAATGTTTGATATTTATCGATTACACTATTTTCAACGTTGATTTCGTGTTTACACAGCTCTCTCTCTCTCTCTCTCGAGAGAGAGAGAGAGAGAGATTGATCTATCGTAAGGCGAAATTCTAGAGTCGCATAAGAGTTCCTACACAAATATCACCCGAGCGCAATTTATAATTAGACAGGCCGGCTGTTTCGTAAACAGTCTTCGCATCCTTGATAATTAATTACTTGGCGAGCGAAAGTTACATACGCTTTTGGCCTCGAATCTCGCGATTTTTCGCCTCTTTTTGAACCAGTGTCAATCGTGCGAATTCGAATCGCGTCTCTCCTCTCACCGCTCTCTTGTACTACAAACAAGCGTGGTCGAAACGGTGCGGTGTATTTGGAAACGTGTAATGTCGTGTATTATTATTCACTTTGCTCGTTCTCCCCCTGTGTTATTCTATCTATCCAGATTTCTCTGGACAAACGATCGTTGTTTCGTATTTCTATTAGCTTTACGACACGGAAACGGATAGAGGAAAGTTCGAGCACGTTTGAAATTTCACAACGAGCACAGCAGAGGACAGAGAGCTTCGCGAAACTTCACGTCGCTGGCCGAAGCGTTTTGTCTACGTAACTATTGTTACGTCACGGCATCGAGAACCGCGTTAATTTTCTCGGGAAACAAGCTTTTCCTAGAACTTGAACAATTCCGAGGCATGCTCGTCGTCACGTATGCTGATTGTTTATCGATTTTTCCAACATCCGAACGCCGTCGTTTATTGAACAAATTGATCGTTTGATGTGGAGGAAAAGTTATGACACCGGCGGGGAACGTTTATAGTGGTTATTACTTGCGATAAATATTGTCGTTACTATGGCGTTACATGTTTATGAATTCTACTATTCTATGTTGTTTTAGTATTCCACTGCTTAATTTTAGGCGTGTACTGTTATAATGCTCTACAACTTTCGTACTATTTTCTATTAATTTCTAATGGTATTATATTTTACTACTTTACTATACCATTGAGTTATTATTTTAGCACGTTACCATTTCACTATCCTACCTACTGTTATATTACACCTATCCCCCGATTTACACGGTACTTTATTTACACGATTTCACTTTTACACGGTTTCAATATGAGGAGGTCTATAAAGATTTGATCAAAAACCAAACACAATTGTTAATTACGGATTTCATTACCAAGGCTCGCCGATCTGAAATTGTTTCTAATTCATCTAACGTCGAATCGCATCAAGTACTATCGAGTGATGAAAGTGACATCATACCAACCAGGAATAAAAGATTAATAGTCGACGAAAGTGATAACAGTAATTAGATTGTTGGTTAAATTTTGTAATTTATACTTCTTCTTTCTATATGTAAAATGAATTACATACATATACCTTTATATTTTTATCATTTTATGAATAGACCATTATTTTTATGTTTTTTAAGATATATTTAGTTTTATTTTACGTTGAAATAAATGACTGAATTATGCGCATTTTGTTTTTTCCCCGATTTACACGGTTTTTCATACAAAAATCCATGTTTTCGATTTACACGGTATTCTGAGGAACCGATCATCCGTGTAAATCGGGGGACAAGTGTACTCTGCAACTTTCGTACTCTATTTTACTATTTTACTATGTTACCATTCTATTATCCTACCTACTATTACAATGCTCTACAACTTTCGTTCTATGCTCTGTCACTGCATTACTATATCACTCTATTACTCTATTCTATATTAGAATTATAGTGCCATAATATTTTATGTTACTACTTTCACTGTACCATTAAGCTACTATTTTACTACGTTACTATTCTACTATCCTGCCTACCATTATATTATTCTACAACTTTCGTAGTCAACCCTACTGCTATGTTACTGTTACACTACTATTGTACTCTATTTTACTACTTCACTATATTATTGTACTTCTATTTTGGTATATTACTCTTCTACCTACGCTCCACAAATCTACTTGTTTCGCTCTTCCTATTTTCTTGCTTTTCTACTGCCCCACTACTTTACTGTTCTACCACTCTATTAATTCCTCTATTCATACTACCACTACTCATTCATGATTCTACACTACCCATTCAATAACTCTTCCTACTATATCATTCACCTTTCATACTTTTACTACTTTGATTCACCTATCTACCCTTTCACGTTCCACATCCCCTACCACCGAATCTATAATTTCATCGCAATCATTACGTATGCAATTACTGAGCCCCTTTCTGAAACATCTAGAAACTTCAATTTCAACCCTTCGCAGGAAAACCGAGTCGTCTATGTCCAAGTTTCCTTTTTTTTTACTGTCTCATGCTTTCAAAAAATCTGAAAAATTCTAGAGTACATATCAAAGTCTCTACTACGTTATACAATTGTTCGTCAAATCAAATGTCTCGTACTTTGTCCAATAAAAATTCGTTTCGAAGAACGTACAAATTGCCTGAAGGTTATTTTACACTCCTTTCGGCGAAATATCGACACAACGCCGCCAAGTATCTCTACAACCACAAAACAAAATCGTAAATCAAGAGATTAGTTGATTCCAACAAATCATTCTACCTGAAGAAGAAGAAAGAGATCCACTTTCACGCGAGAACTAAAAGGCTTCGCCACGCGCTCCGACTTTTAACTTCGGCTACGGCCGATCTATCGCGAGCTCCGATCGACCGCGGCGCAATTATGTAAGGTGCAAATTCTATCTGAAATATATTACATAAGCCGTAGCGAGACGTTGATTCCCTAGGGGATACGGGCACGCACCGATCGGTGCTCCCGAACAAGCGGCTCGGCGGCGGCGAATTGTTTACCGCGACCAGAATAAAACCTTCGGTGTAGCCGGCTGATCGAGCGTACACGCGGCTAGCCTCCTCGTGCTGTGACAACGATGATCTCGTGCTGCTCCGTTAATTCACGCTCATTCATTACATAAAGCCCCCGAGAGTCGGTGTTTACCGCTCTTATTTTTAATCGTTCCATCGACGATGCCCTCTGTCTGTCGACGTGAGAGACGCACGCGATTTTCCTCTTGCAAACCAGTCGACGAAACAACGACGACGAAGATACGTACGTCACGCGACGATCTACACCGCGTTATATAGTCGTTGAACTTGCTGCGTCATTAGGATTTCCCGATGCAGAAGTGTTTGTGCCGTAGTTGTGACGGCTCTTCTCTTTTTCTTCTTCTACCGGTGTTGTTTCAGATATGGAGATGATGTTTTCTAGGGATTTGGATAACGTCTGGAGGTTGTTCGTTCGCGATGGTTTTATTTGACGTGGCGTGTTTGCGGAGTGAATTTTATGCTGTGCGGAATATTTAAGAGTTGGCTGTTTTTCAGATTTTTTTCAGACTTTTCGGCGATGATTAGAGCGAATTGTTTAGAATATTTAACAGTTAGCTGTTTTGCAGATTTTTCAGATATTGAGTATAATTGGCATGAACGAAATGTGTTACGGAGGCGTATCGCAAAACAGAGCGTTAATGAATGCTTGAAGCTTCATGCTGATGTCATAAATTTACAGAATTTATATGAAGATGAATGACAGATTTTAAGAAGTACGTAATTTTAAGGAATAAATAGCAACACAGATAAAGTGGATTAAGAAGAAAAAAATTCCACTAGACTTTATTTTCGAGAAATCCAAAAGACTGATTTACAGCTAAATTAACGACTAAAACAAAAATCCTTCGATTATGAAGTTATCCTTCTAAACCATAATAAAAATTCCCAAACGACCATTTTAAAATTATTGCAGTACATAAGCAACTGTATTCCAACAAATATTGTGTAACCTTCGCCTAAACAATTGATACGAGTTTCCACCAATTTCCAGTAGCAAACTCAAATAACCAATCTCACCTGCCAATCCGCTCAAAATCAGCTTTGAAGTCATCTTAAAAATACTTCAAAAAGATGCAACTCGATGAGCCTAACCTAACCTAACAACCAACCGTCCAGTGACACCAATTACGCGAAACGGACGAACGAAATCGCGTCACCGTCGCCCGTCC
>NW_017100164.1:284326-286420 GCF_001263275.1 Habropoda laboriosa
TCCAGCTCTCCATGCTTGATCTAATAAGGTCCCCCTGGGTGATAGATCGGCTGACAGAGGAGACTTTATGTAATAGTTCCAAACATAGTCGTCCAGCTAGGCTGTTCTAGCCACATTTTTGCCAAGTGTCGCAACCTCGTCGCTGCTGCTACTCCGAAAGTCCGTCGTGTCGACGCTCTGTCACCCGGCGTGTGAACGTCCACGCGAATCTGGTTAACCAACGTGGCTATTCCATAAATCGCGAGCGGATCGACTACGCGTATATACACACATAAGCTGGTAAGGCACAATTGCGAAAGCCCTCCTCTCCCCCCTCGATGGATCGTGAAACGACGTGTGGTCGAGAGTTTCAACGCGTGTGTTATGTCAGAGGGGTCGATCTCGGTTGGTTAGGCTGGGAGAAAAAAGACCTGGTGAAACGTTCTACTGAAAGAGCCGCCGCTAATTAAACAAATATTGATACCGCGATCACGCGGACAGAGTGATTTTCTACGCGGTCACGATTGAGAGAGAAAGGAGGCGAAACGAGCGCTTGTAACGAATTGAGAAAGAGCGTGATGGATATAGAGGTTGTTAAGCTTATGGCGATCGGTGATGGAAGGAGGAAAGATGCGTTTCGTCTTGGGTCTCCTATTAGACTCTTCAGTAAGACTACCTTTCTTTAATATCAATGTTTTATTGCACTTGCATACGTAGGAAAAGACATACTAAGTGTAAAATGTACTGGACATTAGTACTTACTTACTTAGCTAATAAGTTTAACCTGGCTGTGTATCTTTTATTCGCAATGGATCAACAAATTCAGTTGCACGTTTGTCTGAACTGCTTTGAAATTTAGTATTAAGGATCGTTGTGGTAGGAAAAATATAATGTAAAATAAAAATCTACTTGTAACAATTGGTAATAAGGGGATGGTTGGACTCTTCTCTTTTCTTTTCTTTTTAAACCTGATAATCGGACGGAGTTACCTTCCGCAACATCTGTAGGTATCTGAAACTAAATTAGTCACTGAGTGAGTCAGGGAAACGCGGGAAGCACTTGGCGAAGACTAGCGAGAAAGCGTGAATTTTACGCAGGAGTAATTAGACGCTTCACGAGAAAATCCGAACCTTTTATATTAATTTCTTTCTTCTGCTGAATTTTCTTATTGTCACGGGTGATTGAGCAAAATAATTTTCGAGCTTCGGTTCTTCAATCTTAGCAGATTTTTATGGATAACACGAAATATTGACATAGGTTAATTTCCAGCGATAAAACCTTCCTCGATAACATTTCTCGGAATACGATTAATTTCATCAAGGAAGCATATCGAACATACAAACTGCATTAATCGAGGGAAGAAGATATCTTTTTGAATATAAGTCTCCGATCCCCTGAATGATTAAGATACTCGAGTCAACGAAGATACGAATCGAAGATTCTAATCCGGCGAAACAATACACTTTCCGTAAATTGCAGAAAAATTGTTAAACACAAAATTTCACATCCTAATTAAAAGAAACACGTTCAATTATATACACTTCTTCTTTTTTAGAGGTACGTGAATAAAATAATTCCATCCCAAAAAAAAAACTCTGTCGCTCTCCTGTCATTTCAATCTCACGAAACAGTAAAAAAGCATATTTTCATAAATTCAACAACACAAACTTCACATCCTAATTAAAAGAAACACGTTCAATTATACACACCATCCGTATTAATTCATCGCTTCCTTTTTAAAGGTACATAATTAAAATAATTCCACCCCAAAAAAGAATTCTGTCATTCTAATCCCACGAAACAGTACAAAAGCATATTTTCATAAATTCAAAAACACAGACTTCACATCCTAATTAAAAGAAACACGTTCAATTATACACACCATCCGTATTAATTCATCGCTTCCTTTTTAAAGGTACATAATTAAAACAATTCCATCCGCAAAAAAGAATTCTGTCGTTCTCCTGTTATTCCAATCCCACGAAACAACGTAAAAGCATATTCTCATAAATCCAAAAACAGAAACTTCACATCCTGATTAAAAGAAACAATGAGTTGCACACACCATTCGCATTAATTCGTCAACTCTTCCCTAAAAATATCTTCCTCCAGAGC
>NW_017100164.1:286549-293676 GCF_001263275.1 Habropoda laboriosa
CCCCCCAGCCATACTCAACCAGCGGCCCGCGGGCCGCATGCGGCCCGAAACACACACGGGCACAGTTGGAGCTCGTAAGTAAAAGATAATTTAATTTACATAATACCAAGACATAAACCAAGATATAAGCTGTACTAAGTTACGGTCCTCGTTACGTAGCAAACGTACGTACGTGGCCCGGGAAGAGAAAAGGTCGAGTTATGGCTGCTCCAGAGGAACACCTATTTGATCAATTAAAATAATTTCATCCGAGAGAAAAAAGAAATTCTCCTGTCACTCTGTTCAACGAGATGCTATCTCGTTCCGGCGTCGCGTGGCGTCACGAGGCGATCGCGGTGTGCGCGAAAGAGAATTAGCAAGTGAGCAGCGGAGATCGGGTGACGTAATCATAGATTGTGCCGGAGTCGCGTGGCCAGCACTAAACACGGGTTAGAATTTCTGGCTGCGGCGGTGTCGCGCATATTCGGCGGTCGCCGAGCCGCGGCGACGCATAATAAAAATTCACCGTCCTTCTGGAACGTTGGCGAAAAAGAAACGCGTCCCCGTTTGGCTGTGTGTGTGTGTGCGGGTGTCTGCCGTGCATTTACGTAACGCCAAGATACGCCGTATTTCGATGATTAACAATTTGTTTTGCGATCGGCAAAGGTGACTCTTTGTACGACACAAATACCTTACGTAAGCCTTACACCAGATAAGTGCGTATATGCAGGCGGAGATTAAGTATTCCGTTTTTCGAATTTCTACGACTCCGCGATACCGAACCGGACGCTTCGTTACGAGATTATCAACGGAACTCGTTTGGTCTGCGTGAGTCGAGACAGCTTGTACGTACTCTGGTCTTGTTAGAGAAGAAGTGGATGGAATTGACGTGGAAGTTTGAAGTACAGATAGGTAGTTTGAGAAATGAGGGAAGGGAAGGTAGAACGTGAGGATTTAAAGGGGTCCAAAATGATGGATAATATTATCGATATTTTTTTTGTCAATATTGATCGTGTGCGGTCGAAAGAAATCTTAAAGTGGATTGTAAATATTGTTGTAAAAACTGGATTGATCGATGTTATTCGGAAACGACTCGCTGTTTTGTTATTAATCCTTCATAGGCAAATATATTTTCTGACACTTGGTTGGTCTAATTTTCTTACTGTTCTAGGATTTAAAGAAATATATAAATAATTCTGGAATACTTATACGGTTGTTCGTTAAGTCAAATGTTTCAAACTTTTTTCAATAAAAATACAGAATTTTTTCGAAGAAATTCAAGAATGAAATTTTTCTTGGGTCATTGATGACCCATGTTACCATCAGAGGGTTAATCCTTTGCGGACGCAGGACAATATACCAGGATGCGATTATTTATATAACATAATTAGGTCATTACTTCAATTATTCTTTTTTTTCAAACTAAATTACATCAAAATTTCATTTTCGTTAAATATATGTACATGACTTCGCCATCACTCCAACTATGTTCACTGCTTAAAGTTATGAATTTATCGGTAGCCTTCATACTGTTTCGTGTACTATTTCGTGAGTTTATCGTCCTGAAATGGTTAATAACGATGTTACTAAGTCAGAGATTAACAATAATTTGCAGCCAAACGTAATCTGTGTATAGAAATAGAACGTAGAATTCAGTGAAACAAGAAGCAAACTTGGAAAGAAAGTAACGTTAGACACGGTAATATTTTCAAGCTCGCGAGGATAAAGAATTTTTGGCATCAGTTTTGAGTATGGAAATGGGTTGCAAGATAAAAATCGGTAAAAAAGTTACCGATGGTCTACTCGCGATTGCAACGCGATTGATCGCAATTCGTTTCTCGTTAATCTGCGACGAAAGTGGCCGGTGACGCATCCTTACGTCTGCGAAAAACTGTATGGCGCTAGGAAATGGAGTCAATTAGGGTTAGCAAGCCACGGCTGCGAATTTTTACGACTGGAAATTGAGGGTTTCTCTTCGTTCTGGGTGTGTGTCCGCGACGCAAGTGTTTACGAGCGTAGGAAAAGTGGGCAAAGTAGGAGACCGGGATTCATTAAGCGCAATTGCGCTGCTGAATTACGAGCAGAGGTAGGTTAGGGCTCATCTCGTTGGAATTGCACTTTTCACGAATTGGTCGCGATAAATCACGAATAAGTGGAAATATCGGACAGTCGCATTCTTTATTTTAATCAACGCGTAACCGTGTCAAGCTGTTCTACTCATATGTGACTCTGTAACTCTAACTAACAATAAGTGGATGATCATCGACGGGCAAACATTTGTTATTATTCTAAATTCTTTGTTAATTTCATTTTTATTGTTCTAAACTCTTTGTTATTCTAATCTTTATTCTCCGTTCCCTCTTTATTATTCCGAGCATAAAATTGTTTTTGAAAAGGAACAACATCGTTGCACACGTCTTATTAACCCATTAATCCCCAAAGTTGCTTAAATGAAATATTTTACAGAGATTAATAAAAGAAATTATATTACTTTAGGAATTCAATTTAATTCAATTTAACTTAATATTTTCCCTTTAAAGCTGTCGTTAGATCAAATAAATGTGTTTTCGTTAATTTGCCTCGAACGTAAAATAAACAATTTTTACAACGACAATGAAGTTAGTATCTAAAACGAATGCAAATATCATTCTTACTAGCGTTTATCCCATATCCCATGCTAACATTAATGTCACAAAAACTTAATATTAGTATCCCAGTGTTAAATGGACTCTATTTTACAACTCAAACACCAAGAAAGAGAAAGAGACACAGTTTACACTCGCAATACACATCCTTAGCTATGTTAAAATATATCAACGTCGCGATAAAAACAATTCTCTGTAAACCCTGTTTAAAAAATCATGAAAAAACAGTCGTCTGTCTTTAAATCTCCCCGATCGACGTTTATCGACATTCACGCCAGAATGAAGATCAAGTTGATTGAACGTGAATAGTAAACACCGAGAGACCGTTGCGTTTTTTGTTTGCAGACCGATTAAAGGTGCGAAAAGCCGCGCGATAATACTGACACTGCACCTTCGAAATCGATACCTATCATCGTGCCAGATAAAAACCATTTATCAACGAGTTATTCCTCGCTGGAACCAAATTTTCCCTTTAACCCTTTCGTTACTATCGGCGCCTATACTTTTGGCGCACTTCTAGACTAATTTAATCCTTAATTTTATCTTTCAGATATTTCCACCTTAATTTAACGAAAGAAATTTCGAAACGATACGGTCGAAATCAGAAATTTTGCAGCCTTGGTTCAAAATGTACCGTCTGTCACCCACGTTACGCGTTAAAATCTGCCGTAGAGAAAGGGTTAACAATCGCGCCCCGCGATTAATGCAACGCGAAAATCCTCCGAAAATCCTCCGAATTTCACGCGGAAGCCAAACCAACCAAATCTCGGAATTTCCACGAACGCGTGACGACGAACGTTTATCGTTCGCGTTAGACGATCGTCGATATTTATTCGTCTGGTTGTCTCAGAGCGGCTGCATCGTCGCAAATTTCCACAAAATTTGGCTAGGTTGTAAATTCTCACGTCCAATGATGTTGTCAACTCCTTGAGGATAGGGTGTCCGGCTGACCACGTGCCAGCCCCAAACGAGCCGCGCTAAATAATAGGTTACGCAGGCGGATTAGCCGATCGTTGACAATCGTATTTCGCGTTCACCGACGCTGAGAATTAGTGACGTAGCGGTGATTCTCTTGTTACTATACTGCTACGTCGTGGGAAACCACGACACGAACGAAAGAAACTGCCCACGCAGAGACGAGGCGATGTAATCGTCGTGGAAATGAATTTCCA
Organism: Habropoda laboriosa; assembly: GCF_001263275.1. Classification (NCBI taxonomy): domain Eukaryota; kingdom Metazoa; phylum Arthropoda; class Insecta; order Hymenoptera; family Apidae; genus Habropoda; species Habropoda laboriosa. Next base: position 290,346 of record NW_017100164.1, read on the forward strand.
CGCGACCTCACGATCACGTCTAATGCCGCCACGTGTAGAAATTAATAAAGAAATCAATCATCCGGTAAATAGGTGGGCGTGCGCGTGTTCTTATCGTTACAAGGGGGACGTTCATGTACTACAAGCAATTGCGTTAGGATTCTTTACGAGTGTCTGCATACTTGTGACGTGGCCGAGGATCTTAATGCGTTTGGCTGACAGTTGTTCGTAGTGAAAGTTTTTTTAATGTTCGCGGAATTGTAGGATAATAAATTGCTCGTTTCTCGTTCCAAGGACTGTGGTTGCCTTGGGAATTTTTATTCGAGGGTGGAAGGTGGTTTGTCGATTCTCGTTACTCTTGCGATTTACAGTAGTTTCACGTTGATGCTGTAGTTTAAGTCTGTTTCGAAATTTGTCTGTGTTAATCGGGGATATCAGCGGGACAATCGTCTCGACGATAATTAGAAATTAAAGTGTTTACTCGTAACTTTACTTTTCATTAGAATAATATTGAATTAATAGAAATTTTTTAAGTACACAGTCAAAAATAAATATTGAAATTCGATTTGCAAAATTTTTTCGAATTGCGAATGATTCTTGTGTAAGCACATTCTACGCGCATAGAAGACACGATTATCGCTCCCACACAGTTCACGAAGTCGATTATTTAGCGAATAAAAATAAAACACATATTCACCGATACAAAATTTATTTGCTATTTGTTTGCAAAATTTATTAAATGACAATTGCAATGTTTAAAGTGCCAGTTATAGTCCTTTCAAAAAATTCTCCTAAAATCTAACCGTCTCGTCCTTACGTAAGTGGTTGTTTGTAGAAAAATTCAGCAACGGGAAAAAGTCTAATCCAGAAAAGTGAAAACATTTCGAGGACGTCTCTTGACAATGTCGTTCACGTCCTTTGAGGTTGGCTGTGCGTCAAGCACAGGTACATATACGTATATATCGGAAGTTCGTGTATTGGTCGAGGGTGATTTGAAGTCCTCCGAGTAAGTCCCGTTCGTCCATTGTTGTTCGCGTATACTCGTTTAGTCTTTGGTCCGAAGAATAAGATTACGATACCTCAATTGCCATCGAGCAGGAAACAATTAAGTTCTCTTCTTTTTTCCTGATTGTAAAGTCAACGTTGGTAAAAATGAATTTGCAGCTGTTGAGTATTTCGTTTCAGGTGTTTTCACAGTTACTGCAAGTCAAACAGCTTAATTGCCAAAATTAGTTTATTACCGGTGCGGGACTGGCGAGCATATAAACGCCCCTATAATACGCCGCAGCCATAAACCACGGCTCACTAACAAATCGTTAGGAATGAAAACAGGGCAAGCTGCGTCACAGACGCGTGGTTCCTGGAAAAACCGACCAATTTCCACTTCCCTACCAGGAAAAACGTTCAGGTGGAGCTTCTGGAATATCCAATGTAAGTTACCTAATGCAAGCTCCACCCTCGACGTCTACTGCAAACGCGTCTCCAAGACGACGAAGATTTTTCATATAACCAGAGATATTTCTAATGACGTCTGTTCACCCCGAGAAACCACGATTATACGAAAGAACAACTTGCGTAATTTGTAACCATTTCGTTACGTGTTAAAAAGTGGAACGATCGAATCGTCAAAAATAGGTAGTTAATGAAAACTTCATACTCGACGTTTCTGTAAACGTGTCTCCAAGACGAAAAAATAAGCGATTCCTCTGACACACGCACAGCATGAAAGATGAACATTTCACTTGCATAATTTGTAACACTTCTGTTATCTATAAATCTATCGTCCTGTCGTAAATCCGGAGAGGTAGAATTTTGGTAATTTGGTAGCTGATTTTATCACGATTTTCGGTGACTTTCCGTTCACGCCGCGTGGGTCGTATGCGCCCCACGTTGTCGAGACTAACAGTTTTGCTTTTCACCCTATGTGCCTTCCAATATTTACAAGATTGCAAAAATCATTGTTATCGAGAAAAAGGTAACGTTTAAGATATGCTATGAACGGAAAGTCCAGAGTGGGGCGTATGCGACCCACGCGGCACGGAAGGTGTTATTATTGTAAGGATACAAGTCGGAGGATCGGAATCAGAGTGTAATTTCTAAACACCAACTTTTTTCTGTCTGAAAATGTTAAAATTTCTATTGGTTGCTTCTGTTGCGAGGGTGTGGGTATCGGAGGTTTGATTGGTTATTGAAAGAGTTCGGATTTTTGGGAAGGGCGCAATTTATGGTGGAGGTCCTCGAGGCCCACGGACTAGCTAATCCTCGTGTTTTTGGATTTTAAAATTAAAAAAAAACACCGTCCTATTTGATAGAACACAGAAAATAAAAGTTGGCACAATGCAGATTATTCGCGTTAAACGAGAAAAATTCTCGTACAACGTATTAACCGCGTTATGCGGGAGTCTACTGTGTATATCAGGATTTGCAAGGGTTTGGTGTACCAAGGGCAGAGTTCGAGGATGAGACGGAGTTAGTCAGGAAAGGACGAGGTCACGAGGTCGAGGTTCGAGGACGAGTAGTAAGGAAAGCACGGAGTGATTTGTTATCGGGTATTTACAAAATCAGCATGGAAGGCTAATACTTAACCGTTTGAGTACCAAGCGACTCGTTCGCGCTTCTTTCATTTGACGTCGAAAAGTTCCCAAAATTTTGTTTCCACATTTTCACCGAATACGACTGTCTGGAAGTAACACGAAACAAAGGCAAAATTCATTATGTGCAGGATATTTGTTCAGATTATAGGAAATAGCGGAAAATTGACACTGAAACGGTTAACCCTTTGCACTCTGAGGTGATTTTGCTATAGAAATTTTTTCAAACTAACACAGAAATAAACTGTGCGATGAAGAAATTCACGGAGGCCCGTAGATCTGCTCTCTGTCTTCATTCATTAGTTACCAAGTGAGACTGCAAAGGGTTAAATCTACAGCGCGATTTCGACTAACAGATAGTTGTCGATACACAAGAAAACTGCAGCGATACACGTCTAAACAACAATTCCAACATGCATCGTGCACTGACCCGCACGCATCGGCTCCCTAAGGACACGAGAGCGCGCGCGGGCCGGGCGGTCTCGAGTGCATCGCGCAAACGTGGCCAGTGGCACGAGAGAGAGTGCGTTTATAGCGCGTCTGCGTAGTCAGCGTTTGGCTGGCCGGTGCCGCACACCGACTCACGCACGCTACACACCGAGGGGAGCAGCGCACGCAGGTCTGTCTGGCCTCTGTGGTGCCGGGTAAAGCGGAATACCACGGCGTGTAGACCCAAGTCGCGTTACTGCTCATGCTCAGTAAGATTCCTAGAGCCCGGAGAGCCGAGGCTCGCCCGTGGAATAATTGATCCAATCGAAACT
>NW_017100164.1:293733-334361 GCF_001263275.1 Habropoda laboriosa
ATCCCGGCTGCCTCTTTTACCCGCGATAAACCAGTTCCTGTGTGTTTCGTCTCTGTGCTCCGTTCTTCTTCGCCGATTCCTACCAAACCTTAAGCTCGAGATCCAACGAGGATCGAGCGACAACAAGTGTCCTCTGCACCCGAGCTAATCTCGAAACCAGAGCCAACCTGTTCACTCTACACGATCGACAACCAAGTTTTCATCTGGTACACTTTCGAAAATCTCGTCTGGAGGGATAATAAACAGAGTGTTGGAAGCGCGGGTAGGCCAGGCAGGACGCCGTTCGATACGCTCCATAGAGGAGCCTGTTGATACTCCCCGTACTATGTCGGCCGCAAGATGAACGAAACCCTAGAAATCCAGCGTAACACGGGGAAGTACACGTCGGGAGTACTCGGATCTCTGGCTCGGTGATGATTACTCAAAAGAAAAAAAGAAGAGACTTTTGAAAAACCGACAACAATCCGAAAGAATGAATTCTCTCCAACCCTCGTTCTGTTGCGACAAAACTGTGACATTGGTTCGAGCAGAAAAGTCATTCTAAAAGGCAAAGAAAAATAAGAAAGTATCATACTGATAAGGTTGAGTCAGGGGTTAAGCACCGGTTGGATCAGCGGGGGGAATGCACAGGATGATGCCCGAGCGTGGTAGTGGGGGTGTGGCCCGACACCGACGCGAACACCTACGTAGAAACGCAGCGACGGGCCGTGCTATCACGAAATAGCTGGTGAGGTAGAGGCAGAGTGGAATATTGGAAGGTGTGTGTGCCGCGACGCGGCGCTGTCGTCGTCGCCAGCGCGGTTGCACCGCCACCACCACCGCGCAGCGGCCACCCCTCTCGCAGCTGCCCGGTTGGTTTACGTTTGTGACAGTGAGCGGTGACAGCCGAGCGAGCAGTCGTCAGTGCGCCGTCGTGCCGTGCGTAGCGACGTATCTGTGTGGCGTGCGCCTAACGTGAAATCTCTGTCCCGCGTGCTCTGGCAGGTCCGACCACAGCTGTCAAACGCGCGATCGCAACTTACCGAGACGGGACAGTTGTTATTGTTGTTGTCCCCTACATATTCCAGCCGGTTCGTCGACACCGCTGTCGATAATTATCGTCACCCTTGTTTGATAATATTCTCCTCTGTATAAAGTGTTTTCCTTTTTTCTCTTTCACGTGCTTTCTTCGTTGTTATCGGTTAATCGATATGATCGAGAAAGAAGTTGTTTTCACCGAGTGAAATCAACGAAGAAGAAGAGAGATTGTTTTGGTTTTTCTCGTAATTGGAAAAATGTTGAACGTCCCGAAGGCTACCCTTGCGAAGATATCGACCAGCGGATCGCGACGTGCAGTTTACCTCGCGATCGACACAACGTTGTACACGTAATCCCTGGCCTAGCCAGTGCGTCGTTCCCACGAATCGAAACGAGGAGAGTCGAAAGGAGGGAAAATTTTTATTCGGGTGTTTGGTTACGTAAAACGAAGATGACCGAGTTAGCCAAAGAAGCGTTCGCGTCGCGGAATTATCGTCTCGCCGTGGAGATGTACGAGCGTAGTTTGAAGCAGCAAGCGCCCAGTTTCGAGGTGCTTGTAGGTTATGGAGATTCTCTGGCGAAGTGTGGCAGAATCAGGGAGTCCATCGGTGTTTACTCGAGGTGTTTGGCGGTGGGCACCGTGCCACAGGAGAGATTGAAACACCTGGCGAACGCGTTGTTGGACGAATTGTCGGGTGCAGCGACCACGGCTACCAGTTCGAGGAGGAAGATCGAGACGTCGTTCGCGTGCCCTTTGTGCGAGGGTACGCTGTGTCAACCGGTGACCACGAACTGCGGTCACACTTACTGTAAGAATTGCGCGGACCCGGGGAAGAGCTGTCGCGTGTGCGGGCAGAAGATCGTAGCTGTGGGTGAGACGAATGTGCTGGTGCAGAGACTGGTGGAAAAGTGGTGGCCACGCGAGGCAGAGGCCAGCAGGGCGAGACACGAGGGTGACATTCTGATGAAGGAGGGCCACCTGGGTCAGGCACTCGAGAGGTACAACCTCGCTGTTCATCTTGGTGAGTGGTCCATATTTTTTTACGAATCTTGGATCCATTGTTTTTCGATACACTTGGGAATCTTCTGTATCTTTGGAAGAATCTTAGATCTGCTTGGGACTGTTCTGTGCTTTGGTCGAATCTTGGATCTATATTTTTTCGATCCACTTGGGAATATTCTACATTTTGTTCGAATTTTCGATCTACATTTCTTGGATCCACTTGGAACATTCTGTATTTTTTTTTCGAATTTTGGATCCACTTCGGAATGTTCTATATTTCTCTTTTCTTCGTGCGAAGTATAATCCTTTATTGGACTCATTTGAGAAACAACAAAAGCGCGGCTAATTCAATTTACGTGTATTTTGGAAAAATATAATTTCCAAAAGAATTGAAGTATCGACCTAGTTTTATTTTGTATAAGTAATTAATAGCTCGACACGGTTAATTCGTCAAATCAGTTCTCCGACGTAGGAAAATCTCGAAAATTATAGCGCGCTGTAGGGCACTTTTATTTAAAAGGTGTTAGCATTCGTATTATGCTATTGTACGATATCTTTATCACGGTTGAGCCACTCGGAAGCCAAAGTGACTACCTCCGTAAAACCAAATTCATGAAATTTCTCTTACTTATGAAAAATCAAGCGCCAAGTATGTGCTTCGATACTATATTTGGAAAAATACCAAAAAGTGTAATTAATCATTTTGGCTTCCGAGTGGCTCGGTTAAAAGTAGGGAGAAATTTGAAACTTGCAATGTTACAACGTACCAATTTCTCGAAACTAAACGTCACACATGTGTGAAAACAAAATATCACTCAAGGTGTCGTCCAATTTTTACGGACGTTCCACTGTTCCCAGAACTCGAGGAGATCAGGATTTACCGATTCCTCCGCGTGATCGTTGATTCCACAGAAACTACGGGCCGTTACGTACACGTTCTCTCTCTCCGGAAGAGGTATTTCTGGTCCCGATTTAAAAAGAGCGATTTTTCAGTCTTACCGGAGGAGAAGTAGCGCAGCATGCTAGGGGGACGCGTCTCGATTTAGCCTCGGTGTCGCCTCGATCGTCCTTTGTTTCCCTTTTTTATGCAACCGACCGCGGTGAAACGCGCGATTTGCGTACGGAAAAGTGTAGCCGTGCTACTACTAAATTCTCACCAGGGATTACAAAGTAGTTACATAAAGATCATTACGAAACAACGAATCCGGATAACGTTGCGAACCGCAGGAGATCGAATTAATTTTGCGCGTAGCCGTGATTTCAAAGATAGACACCCGACGTCTCGAGCCTTGGAATACGAACGATTATCGTCGACGTTGCTCGGAAAAAATTGTTCAAGTTCTCTCTGTCAACGAACCACGATTTTAAATCGACGGAAAAAAGAAAGAAAAGAAACAAACGATATATCATGAATGGTATTTCGAACGTGTGTATTTTACTACGTGCTCAATCTCTGGATAATGTTATCTGTCAAAGAAAGCTTTTTACGCAGCTGAAACGCGTTCTACGTTTTTACAAACAACGCCGTAAATCATATGCACTTCGGCCTGGCCTCTTTGTCTCGCGTATGAAACACTGGCGTGCCGTGCGTTGTCCGTTACTTTGTTCCTTAAATTCATCGACTGTCGGAATTTTTGCCCGATCTTTTTTTTTATGTTTTTGCTGATTTGGGTTTCGGTGGACGAAGGAGGTTCTGTGGGGAAAATTTTTGAGGGAAAGGAGTTGATACAGCGTTAACACTAGATTTACTAGAATTTCACGAGGAAAATTACTGTTGCGTCGCCATGCACGTGAGGAAACCTCGGCCTGACGGATTATCATCATAAAATTCTCACCAAACTCACATCGGCCCGCAATAAACCTCCAAAAAACCTCGCGAACCTCCTCTCTCCATAGCCGATGCTCTTTTCTGCCAGGGCGACGACTCCACGGGTCGTTCTCTAACCAAGCGCCTGGAGTCTCTCGCTCTCGCAGTGACACCCAACCCAGCCAAACACATTACCACGCAAAATTCGAATTACTCGCTAATACAATATCTCCAATCAACATTTGTAAATTCAGTCTCAAATAAAATTCTCTAAATTATCGGATCTTAATTCGAACCACCAAAAGAGATCAATTTCTCTGTTGGGCAGCAAACCCTAGGGTGTAAGCGGGATTTACGACCTCGCGAAATTCTTACCGAAAGAATTGCATTTGTAAGTTAATAGCGTGTATGTTGTTTTTTGAAGAATCCGTGCGGTCCGTAGAGATAGGTAATAAGAAATGTCCGTAAACCTAGTGTTAACACTCTCTAAGGAAAAATTGATGGAGAACGGAAATTGGAAAGACCCCAAATATGCAGGTATTATTTAACACTAATCGTACCGACACTTTATTATACCTATTCTTACCGTAGGCGGTCAAATGACCAACTACGGAACAATCATATTTTTCCGAAAAGAATACAGGCGATTGTTAATTGAATATAGGAGACAGCGCAGAAAATAGTCTTCAGATAATGACATTTTTAAGAAGAGCGGGAAAAAACTGATGCACGGTTTTAAATGAAGTTTTGAAACCGGTCGTTTGACCAGGCGTGGTGCGTTTAGTGTTAAGAAATTAAAGGAACTAATGTATGCACGTGTAATTTAACGTAATTGAAAAAGAAGACCGCGTATAATTATATTACATAAATCGCGCTAGAACTACACCCGTCCCTCAATTTACGCGAGTATTTGTTTTACGCGGCAAATTTACCTCAATTTACGCGGTCAGATATGTACATACATATCTTCCTATAAGTTTTAAAATTGACACTTTTATACAGTCAGTATTGTGAGATCGGTTGGCGGAACGCGTGACGCAGAAAGAAACTTTGTCGCGTTAGGCTCGCACAAGGCGTTGTCTTTGGCCGCTGGGCCGTAGTGCGGAAGCGAATGTTGGACGTTGAGAGGACGACATTGTTACTATACTGTTTAGATTTATAATTTATATTTTTAAAATTTTAACCCAGTCGTGTCTAACAAACTTTCAATCACGCGAAAGAAGAGAAAGTCGATGTCTTTGGACATGAAAATGAAAATTTTGAATCGACTTGAAGAAGGAGGAAAACCTACAGCGAAAAACTTTTACTATCTTTTATTTCCAATATTTTTCCTTTTGTACCGACAGACTCGATTTACGCGATTTTTATTCGCGTAAATCAAATCCACGTGGAACGGATATTCGCGTAAATTGTGGGACGGGTGTATTTCAATATTCGTTAACGAGAGAATTCACTAAAAAAAGTGTCGATTTTTGCGTTTGAAAACGTAGAAACACACAAAGTGGTTCTTGAATATTTTGTTCGATTAAAATATGTAACGTTTAAAAATTTTCGAAATTTTAACACGCAATGTCATTCTGTTTCCAAAAGAAAGCTTTCTAAAATTCTGAGCTGTCGTTGTAGGGTTGGAACGCGAGTAAAGAAAGATTTCTACGGGCAATTTAACTTGCAACGAATCATCTAGAAGCGCATTCTCGTTGCGTGGATGAATGTGATTCCTGTTCTTCTGTCCCCCCAGGTGGGTTTTAATCGCTCCGGTTCGATTCCTGGTTAACGACCTCGTTGCAGCTGGAGTACCGATTCCTTTGTCCAGACATCCAGACGTTCGAATCGTCTCTTAGGCCTGTTTCTATTTTTTAATCCGTGACGCTACGCCGCGATCGTCGCAGGCCCTCACTTTCGAGACAATCGACCGTGTTTCTGGAATGCTTGCGATTCTCTTGTGTATCCTCTGGAATGTTCCTAAACGAGACACGGCAATTTTATTGCCGAATTTCGACGTTTGTGATGTAGTGGTTGAGAATTTCTTCAAGTTGAATCGTTTTGTTTTCGACGAATTGGAAGGAGAAAATGTTGCGTAAAAACAAAAATTCAATAAAAATTACAGTGTTGAATATTTATTAATTGTGATTGAAATTTATTTGGAATTACAGTATCCTTTGCTTCGTGTCTTGAGAATCTGTGTTTTTAAGTATCCTTCTGGATCTTTTTAAAAACCTATTGCTTCAAAGATCGTAATTCTATTTTAAAAACAAAATTTCATTCAATAGTAACAACTTTGTTATAGAATACTATATTTCTTCCGTAAATAACGAGCGTGGGAATAGAATGCGACGATGTTTAAGAAGCTACAGAATATTAACCCTACTGCGTTCTTCGTTTTAACTGTACACTTAAGACTTTTGGGTGAAAAAGGACCCAAGACCTTATGTTCCACAATTTTTGCTTCCAACGCGATATACGAACCTAGACAATAAACGTTTAAAATAACGTTAAGAAACGTAAACTTGATAACAGCAAAGATGACTAAAAATATAAAAAGGCGGTGGGTCAAAAAAGACCCGAAGACCGCTCAAGGGTTAAAGTTAAGTTGAAACGAAACACTTTTGTTCAAAAAATAGCTATACATTAATTATTCAATAATTTTTTGAAAATAACATCGTCCAAGTGACCTCTTTAACAGCGATTACAATCTCGCAATCGAATTAGAAGAATCTCCATTACTCGTCGCAGTCGAACTAATCTACAATTAACAATTCACACCATGCAACTCTTCTGTTATAAACAAAAGTCTCTCATTCGTCCCGCAACAACTCTTCAAAAATCGTCAGAATCCAGCAAGTCACCGTCGATCAATTCCACTTCTCCGACGAGAAATTTCCAAGCGGAGACCGGTCCGGACAATTAATCAACAAACAGATCGTTCCTTCACGCTCCATTTACCCGAAACGAAGAGACTCGCGATGGATCGCGGAGAAACACTGGAAGAGAAGTTCCTGCCGCGAGATAAAGCGGCGGTTGCAGCCGGCAGGTAAAGCGATTCTCTCGATCCCGGTGGAAAGAATAACTGAATCGATCGCATTCCTTCTTCTCCCCCTTCGTTGCATGCCGAGTGCACCGAACGCGGACTCTCGCGCGTGGAAAGGGAGGCGGCTGCGTTCGAACGCGAAGACGACGACGTCGGTAAGTTCACGGCCAGTCTGAGGCGGTTCTTATATAACGCTTCTAGAGAGAAAGAGAATCAGAGAGAGAGAGAGAGAGAAGGAGAGAGAAATGTCGGGAGTGCCGAGAGGCCGGATTATTCCGAACAGCGGCCCGTTCGGCGGGACACGGTGCATGTACCGCGAACACACAAAGACCTTCTGCCGCGAACTGGAAGTCGTCACGGAAAATCTAACGCGTCGGTCCACAAGCGTTAGAGGCATTCCGCGTGAAATTGTGTAGAATTGCGGTTGTAGTCGGCGACTTTTGTCAAACTCGCGGGATTTGTCGATACCCTTGAGAGACGAAACTGTGGGAAATTTTAGATTTCCAGGTTTCTTCTATCTCAGAATTGCGATCGCAGACTTTTTCAAACTTGCAGGATTTGTTTATATCCTTGAGAGACGGAACTGTGTAAAATTTTAGACTTCTAGGTTTTCTCTATCCCAGATTATACTTACGTATAAACATACCGACCAAATTTCATCGGAAAAAACTGGGACACTCTGCCTTCTTTCTGTTAGTTTTAAAAAAGTTTATAAATTCTTTGATTTACTACTCTCTTATGGCAAAGAATTTGCGTGTGCAAAGGGTCAACCCCTTTGTCTTGCAATAACGAATCAGATTTGTGGTAGAGATTTTGGCGAGGGTGTGACAAAAATAGTTGTGTCAGTAACGGAGATTAACTTTCATTCTAAATTTAGTTTTCTTACGGTGATCGAAACTCGGGACATGATTATTAGGCGTAGAAATGAATTCTTTCCGATTGGATTGTATGTAATTGATTCAAAGACACTAAGTTTCTAACGCGACGATATTCGCAGGCTGCGAGAAAAATGGCAAAAGGCCATCAATAATAATGGAAATTCTTTCGGCGAGTGATTGGTTTCATCGTTTTTAAGTGAAACTTTGATCGTACCCGAAAGTCGGAAAGAATTCATTTCTACGAGAAAAATTCTACTTAACCCTCTATGGGCCCGTGTAACTTTCAAGTCACGTACTAATATATCGATATTTTATTAAATAATTGAACTTTCTTCCACAAAATGGCATAAACGTCTTGTTGTACAATGTCTCCTTATCAACCAGTAACTTTCTTGATAACCGTTGTTACTTCAAAGTTACAATATGTATTCGTTACGATAAAATTGTCGAAACTGCTGAATTCACTGTTATTCCGCATTTATAGGTCGATTTTTGCTAATTTTACGTTACATAAATTCTTTTACAGTCAAGAAAAATATTCGGCCCATAGAGGGTTAAGTATTGTTTATAACATTTTAACGCTGAAAGTAAACTAAGAATTCACGTTTAACCCTTCCGGTACTTGAACAAAACATGATATTAACTTACTTTCCTTTACAGACGCTACGATCTGTCGATAAATAACAAATTCTTAAAAAAATAATTCGCTCACGAAAGGGTTAAACCTATTACTACTGTCGTATACCTCTCTCCTATCTTTCATTAGTTTTTAGTCATCCTAACGTTAGTCACCCCGAAACCTAGACCTCCACATCATCCTTTACTTTTACTCATCGCTGAACCTAGACCTCACCGCCTCTCCCTACATTCACCTCTGAGACCAACCCCTACTCTCGTACTTACCGAACCTATATCTAGAAACCTTTTCCGTCGAAACAGCAGATTATTGTCTAGTGGTCTTCACGCACCGAACGTCACCGAACTGTCTAATAAAGTCGAATAGTACTACGCGCAGAACAGCTCCCTTATTTCGCCCCAGTTTCCGTCAGGCTCTCCTACCGCGTACCTATTGAATATAATAAACCAACGCAAGGAATCGCGAGCCGCGGAATACTACACTATGATGAAAAAGGTGGGGAATTCATTTCATTCAAAGTTTCGTGTCAGACGTTCGCGTTGTATCGGATGAATCTATTCTCAAACTACCGTATTATACAAGGGTTACTTAAATATTTTGTTACGTACTTAATGTCTCTTAGACAAAATTTTAGAACGAATTTAGAAAGATCGGAATATTTAATTAAGAAAAAGTAAAATTGAATTCTTGACGTCTCGAGTGTTTGGCTCTCACGTACTTACACCAATTCACTCGACTGATGAATGGAAGAAACGTCTTTTGTTACTTAGGAAAAGATTTACATACATTGACCAGCGTGTTAAATGGTTACTTCGTATAACTTAACAATAGTATTACGCATTACGGAACAATAGAAGGAATAATGAGTCAGTGAGAAATTGTGCAAAGGGTATGATCTAGCTTAAACCAGCTGCAAAGAGGGGAAAAGAGAAAAAAGACAAATTAAGTAAAACACTCGTCACTAACTTTCAAAATTAAAGAAAAACAGCAACAATGGAACCAAACAAAAATTCAGCGCTACATTCACCTCGATTCTAAAAGCGTAACTTAATTATGGATGTTTCGTTAAATGCTGCAATTGCCAATGACGACGGAACGATCGGTAAAGTGTGAGGAAATCTAGGAAGCACGCGACAGTCTTATATCCTCGAAACGTTGATCATCCACTAAACTTGTAGTGGAGAGAACGAACGATCAAGTATTGTTTTAGCATGATACAGTAATCGAACTTCAGATTTAAAGGATGTTCTTTGTGAACTGTATAAATAGACAGTTTAATACCACTAGGTCTATGATTGATTGTGTAAGTACTACGTGTGAGAACATGCACCGAAGACGAAGTACTCTTGACTTGTTCGTTCCGTCGTGTATTGTATGTACCACACAAATATTTGCATTTCAACAAAAAAATAAGTTCCCATAAGCGTGGCTGTGTGTGTAGTGGTTGAGTATAATAGTACGATGTGCGAAACAAGGTTCTGCGCAAGATTTCTCTGTGAAAAAAACTATTTACGATGTATCAGATTCTTTTTTTTTTTTTTTTGTAGAAAACAGTGCAACAATTTGTTCTCTGATTGAATTTTTATTGCTTCGTTATTCCTCTTTAATTAAGAAAAAAAAGTGAGAAGAAAATAACTCTATTTTCCTATTTGTGTCTTTTGTAATTTACTTAAATAGATTACATTTTTCTGTAAATTCAGAGGTGAATTTTAGGAATCAGAGGAAATTTAGAGGAAAATTTGAAGAATTTCTCTACTCTTTCTCTGTTAACCCGTTTTGTCTGCGTCGAAAGGATTAATTAACGAAGTCTTCGCGCATTCGTTAAAATTATTTCATTCGTTAACACCTGGCAATTCGCACACAGTGAAATCGAATAAATACCTTGTTCGGTTTTTTAAACGTCGCTTCGCAGTCGAGGGAAAAAGAGACAGCGTGCGCCGGTAATTTATGGTAATTGTTTGCGCTTAAAGGGAAGAGAAAAACTACGGTGATTCATCTTGCATAGACGTATTTGTTGCCTTTTGAAAGAAGGTGTTGCGAGGAGAAAAAAATCGAGATATCGAATGTAATTATCCGTCTTATCGTGCGTTCGAATAATTGGACAGCTCTGTTGGAAAAAAGGAAATACGAGGTGAAGTATTATCCAACAATTTACAGAATTATTCAAGCGACATATTATTAAAATTTAAATCAGGAATTCCCGAGGTACTCGGATTACTCCTAGACACCTGACGTGTATTATCATAATGATATCGTTTTTAACCAGTGATTAATTTTCATATTTCTAAGAAACTTGTAGACGAGATCAGATGCGAAGAAACTTTACTAGAAAAATAGATTCCACTCTTTTATGAATTGTTTTTAGAGTAACTTTGTCCACTCTTTCTTCGTTAACCCTTTCTTTTCCATATTCATGAAATCGTTTCGTAATTCGTGTACCACTCAGTTATACCGCGAAGGGATAAACTAATTAAATAATCAATTACTTAACTATATAAAATACGTTAGTTTTTCTTTTCTCTGCTACTTCTATTTAAAGAAAATCGCACACTATCGTCATTTATGTATCATCAGATGCAACGGAATGCGGGGTTTAATCGTTGGTGATTCTTATTTTTCTACGATCGTACACGGGACCTTCTGTGTAAAACGTAATCCGCGATGACGAAGATAACGAGGACGATCTCGGCAAGGACGATTAGTCACGAAGCATGGGATTACGTGTTATCGCGGCTACGCGTCATTGTTCCCCGTAATCGTTTGCCAACGGTATCAGAAAGAGTCGTTCCACGTCTTACCGCGGAATACCACCGTGAGAAAATGTGGGAAGAGCATCTGTCGTTACTCGATCAAGCTACGTTTCAACAGGACTTCTTGCTCTCCTGAGCGAAACATTGAAAGTGACTAACGTTCTTTTACCAGCTTTGCTCTTTTAAATATTCATGAACTCGCGAATCGTTAGATGTACAAGAGTTGAAAAGAAGAATTGGAAGAATTAGAAATTTAAAGAATTACTTGGAAAATTTAGTTGATTATCGTTACGTTTAATTCTGTTTGTTCGAATAGTATATTGGAAAATAGAGTTGATTGTGAAAGTGTGTCACGTGATAATGATATTCGTTTGTCCAAATTGAGAGTACAAAATTGATAGAAATGTGATTCTTCTTACCAACACATTTATGTGTGTCAACTTAGCAGACGCGTAATCTTTCTGTCCTCTAGAGCACTAATCTCTAGCAAAGCGCATTAAGAGATACTGGTTGACCAAATTCGTTAGTCGGTGTATCTCTGAAACTTGCGTTGCATAATGCAGTGACCAAGTTGTAGATGTGTGCTCGACGTAAGATAGAATTATTCTAATGAGCGTAAAAAATAAGAAAAGAAACGTTTCGACGAATTACTAAATATGTCCAATTTCCAGAAATAATTAAAAGAAGCAGAAAAATTCGTAGAATCCATATACTAGCTTCTAAAAGTTTTCTCGTTACTTCATCTTGTATTTTACTAAGGATTCATGGAAGGCAATGTGATACTCGTATAATGTACTCTGCTTTCTGGTCGCAATTTATAGCCGAAAGATTCTTTAGATCAAATTTCGAATTTTCAGAAATAATTAGAGGACGCAGAAGAATTCGCTCAAATTAAATTAACGATTAATCGTTCGCCTTGGCTATTCGTAGTTTCGATATTTGTGATAATTAAGAAATTCACCGTACTTCTCTTGTCATATCTTGATTTATGATACTATGTGTGTGACGTTAAAGGGTTACAATATCTTACGAAATAAAATTTTATCATTTTATTTTCAAATTAAATTTTGAACTTTTACTTTAGAAGAATTCCAAATTTTCAGACCTTAAGAATACATCTCCATGGTTTATCTCCAGCATAAACCAGATTCACAGTTTCAATATCACTGTTAAGGCGTATCCTGTAGCCGGATTTATGGCAGCGAGTCAAGTGGTCGCCGTCGCAGGCAAATATCGCTTTCTCAAAACATCACAAGTGTTTATTGCGTTGCCTGCGACACTTGGTCCCTAGGACCACACCCTGCCATAAATCCTGGAGTCTCCGAACGGAAAATAGAAAAGTGGTCCACGACTTTTGCCAACGTCGATGGGCCACTTGACTTTAACAAAGCCTAGGAAAGCGGAGATTCCACAGGATTCCCACGCATCCGTCCACCGAACACTTTTTCCGGTCGTTGTCTACCCCACCTTAAGATAACGCGCCAAGGGCGAAATGGAGGGAGGTTGCGATGCACCGGAGTAAACTGATTGGTGATCTAGAAAAGGAAAAATCACCAATCGGGGTGTTTTTAGGAAATTAGGAGTCTTCGTCGAGGGAAACCGCAGAGACTCCAAAAAGAAACACTTTGCAACCCGCAAGAGAAACACCTCTCACTTCGCAGTAGAATTTATATCTTGAATTAGTTGTAGAAAAATAGAAACTTAGTGTTTCAATCAAGAAACTGGTCCTTCGAAGCCTTAGACCATTAGTCGGCACGCACGTGCAAAAACCGGCAAAGCTTGAACGATCGAAAGATCAACCGCAAGCCCTACAATCACTTGAAATAAAAGAAAAGTGAAAATGCACAAATAACATAAAATAAGTAGTCAAAGTTACAATTCAAATTTAATAGAATTGTATTTATTACATGATTCACACCATAAGCACACCTCCTAATTCCAAAGCAAAGGGTTACGCTCTCGAAAAATAGGAAATTTCCAGACCTTAAAAATACACCTATCTTCAGCATAAACCAGAACCTCCCCTTGAGATAACTCAACAGACGAACACCACTCGAGGCAACGTGAATCCACGCAACAATGTGCAGGTATTATTTCGAGTGGTGTGTCAAGCCAGAAATATGCCAGATTCTATAAAAGGAGCTTTCCGTTGTATACCCAGCGATGCCGAACAGCCGCCGCCGATGTAACGCATTTTTAATTTATTCCCGAGGCGCGCACAGGACGCGGCTAATGGCCCACGGTCGAACATTCAGAGTACGGTGATATTACGCTGGACAGGGGCATCCGCGGTGTGTGCAGTCGGGGAATATGAAAATTACGTAAGCGTGTCGGCGACGCAGAAACTAAATTTAAAGAAGCAAAAACGAATCGTAGCGTGGCCAGAGCAGTCCATGGAGCCATCTGCGAGTACCTGGTACCCTGAACACGCTTATTTGCTCAGTTACACCTGCAACCGTCCCACCTGGCCTTTAAGCCAGTTACGCAGACTTTAATTTCCCACTGTGGCAGGCCGGTGAACGCGCTCGCTCGTCTTCTCAGATGTTGCGTGTTCTTCGAATCAATTTCAATTTAGTCCCTGGTGTGTAGCTGCACGAGGTCTTGCGAGGAGAACGCTGTTTTTTAATTTTTTTTTCGTTCCTGATTCATCGAAGCAGATTATTTTGTGAGATTGAAAAATTTGTTTTTAAGGATATTTTGGTTTTTCCTTTTGTTAGTTTTACTCGTAAACCAAACAAAAACTAATCTCTTATTCTCTTGATGAACGGAGATACCGTTTCTCACACTGTTTATGTGAGTAAGGTGATAACGCACCCCTGTTAGATGAGGTCATCGGTGCCTCGTGTCACCGGCTCTGCGTGCCCGGTAGAGTTAGTCCTCTCAAGACATTAATAACAGAAGGAAGTCACTTCCGATGCGTAGAGGAATAAAATATCCAAGTACTAAAAGCTGAAGCAGTTTATTTAAAACCCATTTTTCCCAACATCTTTATTTATGCATTTATTTAACGTTTGAGTCGCATCGACTGCCAATATTGTCGCGAATACTAAATGTGAAAATTAGAAAAAAAAACCGTACAGTGTCTTTGAATGCCACCGATTCACAAATGATGGAAAATTTTGGAAAATGGGAATGAAAATTTGGAATATTTCGCTGTGACGTGGACAATGTTAGAATATCGTTTATATTCCTGTTAATATTACGTTTTCTCCTTTCTTCACTTTGTCTTGGAGCAGTCAAGAATTATACGGATAGTACCACATTGCACATTTTCTTAATCCAAGTAGATGTATCACTTTAGTGTGCCCTGATTATTATATTCTCTAATTACAGGAAAGTTCGAAAATCACGATGATCTTAATAGAAGCGTTAATTTGTCATTATGTAATCGATAATGGTAGAATGGTTGGATAATTCTTTATCTAAATGACTTTATCTGAGGTTCTCAGAAGTACACTAATAAATCAGATACGAGTAAACGAAAGTTTAGTTGAATAGGAAGTAAACGATAGGTTGTATACTATTACATTATCTGTTGAAATGGTTTCTTTTATCGATTAACAAGGTATTCCGTATCTCAGAATTTCTCACGTTACGCTGCAAATTGAAATGATTCGCGAGACTCTTATCCTGTTAACAATAAAATCTTCGTTACGTCATTGAAATTTGCGTAATTATCTCGGAATTATTTGGAACAATTGATCGGAATGAACAATTGACATAAATAGTCAGAGTTCGTTGAACCTCGGATATATCTTTAAAACATTCCCGTTTAATACACGTCGTTATTCCAATTAATCACGCTGTTTATCTACTAATCGTGTGAATGGCAAAAGGGTAATTAGACTCGCGTGTAATTTTCATTAAAAAGAGCTTAATTACCATTTACATTTCAACGCGGAGAAGAAAGAACGTTCTGCGAGAGAATTGGAATTCTAATTAAAATGGGAGCCATTTGCATACAAATCCAGCGCGGACGTTCCTTCAAGGAAGGCCATTGTCTCTCTCTCTCTCTCTGTCCCTTCTCGTTTGCCACCGGAGAAGAATGATCGATGGTTATTAGATCGACGAAGAGAAATTGTCCGCGAATTCCACGGAGGCAGGCGTAACAAGACGACGCATTTCCCAAGCGTGACCATTGTCTTGCGAGTATTTTCGAGTCGCGGTATCCCGTTTCTGCAAAGCGGGCTATAATTATCGTTCGAGTGCAAGCTGTACTTTACGTAGCATGTTCGATGACAAATACGAGCGCCGGGGAAAAGTGTGTTTTTAATACTGGAAAACGTGCAATTCCGTTTCGAGAAAATAGTGGGAAATGTAGGCAATTTAGTATGTTCGAGCGAATAGAAGGTTGATTCGTTTCTTTTGCAGTGGAGTTAATCCTTATTTTAAACTATAAACTTTTATTGGACACAAGGAAGGTTCGCTTTTCTACTTGATGGTAAGAGCACTGTCTACAGACTGAGAATCCTCCTACTAATATTGCCTACGACCCCGCTTGGGACCGAAGGTCCTTTTGTCACGTATCATAAACATTTAGATCTTCACTAAACAGAGGTGGTAATGCTAAAACGGATTTCTCCGAACGTATACAAAAGTAATATATACTTCCTAGTAAGGCGTTAGATTCATTTTTGTTATATCTAACTGACTGATAAATCTAACAACTTGATGGATCTGAAGGCTATGAAAGGACCGTAAATGTAAAATTTTAGCTTCGGACATTCACCTGTTTGGAAGAGGCATTCTCTGCTATTCAGAGCGATATCCCAAAATATAATAATTGTAGAAAAATGAATCAGGTCAACGGCGATGGGCGAGAGATGACCATCGCAGGCAAAAATTTCAGTACGAACGATGTTAAGTTTGTCGCGAAAAATTTGAGCAATAAATTCGTCTCATTTTATTAATAAAAATAGAGAGATACTATTGAGCGTAAATAAGCATAACAATTCTAACTTTAATATTTTGTTGTATAACTAATTCCTTAGTAGTCGAAATATTTTCCCATACTTCTTTAAGTACAAAAAGCATCGAGGCATTTTATTAATTAGCTACAAATGAGAAATGCGCACATGGTGTTCAATTTTCTATCTTACAATTACTCACTTTATTTTCTATTTTCTTATGCTAACTTATTTTACCTTACGAACTGCTTAAAGTTGAAACGCTCACAACTCAGAATGAATCATTTGTACCTGCAGTCCACTCTGTATTCGTGAGAATGAGAGTGTCGACGGGTACGCGTAGTTCTTAGCTTGGTATCCTTTTGCAAAAGTGAGAATTTTCTTTGGAAAAGGATACCAATTACCAGGTCCCACCACGAGGAGGTGACTACGCAAGGGACCCGACAAAAACACATGCCCTACTGGCAGCTCTCTATCTTCAGAGACACGCGTTTCTCATTTGTAGCAAAAGGAATTTTATCGAAAATTCTTAATGGGAAAAATTCGCGAAAGAACCAACGAGCCTACACGATGTAATTATTCTACGAATATCGCGCGCTATTCGTAGACAAGTACGTCGTGAAAAAGCTCGAAGGAACTGAGCGATCGAGAATTGATACTCGCGAGAAGATTATTATTCTATGGTCAGTATCGACGATAGTCAAAATGCAGAAGGTATTTTGTTAATTGTGCTAGAAATGAGTCGCGTATCTCTGTAAGAAAGCGCTCACATGGTATTCGGTACAATTTTCTATCTTAGAATTACTTATTTTATTTTACGAACTAGTTAAAATTAAAACGCACGCATCCCACGACGTGTAAAATATCTTCCAACTTATTTTATCTTATGAATTACTTAAAGTTAAGATTCGCTTGGTTCTCAACTCAAGGCAAAATTCTTTTTCGAATGGGAGAAAATTGAACTCTTATGTGAGCTCGAAATATTTACCTAAATCGATCATCGAAAAAACGTACAACTCCCTAAACACAGACCACAGAGGTGGACATTGTTAAATAGATTTTATTCCTACCCTGAACCTTATCAGTACTCTCGGTACTTTTTATCTCGTCAGAATTGGCAACAATAGGCTTTGAGAACTGATCTCTACGATCAAGAACGCCCAGGCAATTTATTTTCATTTTATTTAGTAAGGAAAACCGCGAATTTATTACAATTTTTACAAAATTTCGCTGGAACACTGAAACAGAATATAAATTAGATTGACAAGATAAATAATTCATACGACTCACCATTCGTAACCTTTGAGATACCCTTAGTGACCCATTTCAGTCCTCCCAGCCTTCGATTTTGACCCACAATTCACTTGGAAGCTTCTTTCAGACCCATGAAACTTTTGCAATTCCCTCAGTGGACCATTGAATTCCCCTCAGCCTTAAATTTTCATCCCACCAGTGGCCCACAATGATAGATTGAAAGACCCAAAGCCAATGCCCAAGACCCACCAGACTTGGAAAGCTGTGAAAGGGTGACGCGCGAAAAGTGGAGTACGAATCGCGATTTATTTTCATTTTCAGGGATTTTGTTTAGTACCCGAAACCGCGAATTTTTATTATCCTCCATATTTTCCTGTAGTTGATTTTAGTTGGGACATTTAGCAAAAATTCAAAAAAGAAAAGAGAAAAGAAACGCAAAAATGGAAAAAGGGACGAAGCTATTTATCAAACGCGACGCGACGTGATAAATTCTCGTATCGATCGAAAGTAAATGGGAAAATTGACTCTAAATTGAATTAACGCGGTATACTACTTTGATACTCTAATAATGGGAGGGCGTTTGCACCATTAGTGCAGTAGAGTCCATCCAGTTCTTCTTTGACCTCTTGGTAGTTCAGCTTCGACATGCACATGCACACACATATATAACCAACCACCAAACCCTCAAAAAATTCACTCACAATTCGCAGATTAAGCAGCTGGGCTCTGCAACGTAGATTTGGCTGCCTGGCTGCATTGCCTCCTTCCTTCCTTCCTTCCTTCCATCCTCTCAGATCGTCATCCTTCCGCAAATCATTCCAGTTCCTCGTCGTTGATTCCCCAAGACTCAGACTCAGAAAATGTGAGTCACTGTGGAATGGACGACGCGAAAAGTATTTCGAAACGCGATTTATTTAAGAGGGGAAACCGCGATATTATATTATTCTCGATTTTTAGAATCAAGTTAACTTTAAATAGAATAAACGTGAAAAAAGAAAAGAGATATGAAATAAACGCGATGTATATAAAGCAAAAGAATAAACCGCGAATTAATGTTTTTTCCCGAATCTCTAACGCAAGTAAATTTGAAGGAGGGTATCGATTAAACGCGTAAAAATATTCAATATAAAGCGAACTAGGGATGAAGCTATTATAATACTCAATGCAACGACTCTAGTATTTACTAAAATTCAAAAATTCTCGTATATATTCCGAAAACCGATTTTTAATTGCGAAACACTACTGAGACGGTTTAATTTGGGGCAGCCAGCTCATATTTGAGCTGGCAATACACAATACAACTAACTACTAAACCAAATCACCAAAAAAAAAAAACCCATTTTTGTAACTCACCGTTCGCTGATTAAGCAGCTCAGCTCTGTAACGTGGATTTGACTGCATTTCTTCCTTCCTTCCTCTCAGATTGTCATCCTTCCTTCCTCTCAGATCATTCCAGTCCCCCGCCGTTCATGTTCCAAGACTCACAGACTCACAATATGTGAGTCACTGTGGAGTGGACGACGCGAAAAATACTTCGAAACGCGATTTATTCAGAAAGGGAGAAACCGCGGATTTTAATATTAAACTAAACTTTCATAGAACGCGAATGAAAAATTGAAAGAAAGTGTAAAATAAACGCGGTATGTAAATTGAAAGAAAAGAACAAACGCGAATTCGTATCTTTTTCGATTCTAGAGTATAAGAAAATTTGAATAAAATACGCGACGAGAATTGGGGAGAAGCATAAGTTAAACGCGTAAAAATATTCAATAATAAACGAACTAGGGATGAAGCTATTATTTGAATACGCGATGCACTGACTCTAGTATTTACTAAAATTCAAAAATTCTCATATAAATTCCGAAAATAGATTATTAATTACGGTAAACTACTGAGACGGTTTAATTTAGGGTGGGCATAGTGCACGAGTGTAGTGCACTCGTTTCAAATCAGCTCGCAATATACAATAATAAATCAACTAACTACTTAACGTGCAATTCATGCAATTCCTTGGATACCTGTGAAGGTAATCACAGTTTAGAAAATAACAATTCATAAAACAAATTCAAAATCAATTCAATAGCACAGAAAATATTTCAAAACATTGGAAAAATAAAGATAAATTAGCAAAACTGAAAGAAAATGAAATAATTTCACATTAATTTCGACAGCTGAAACGTCCAAATTTTCATTAGCAAAATCTCAGATTCCTATTCGACAAGTATGAAGAACAACGATGGCTAAAATTCAAATGTTTATTTCCCTAAACCTTCAAAATAATTTCGAAATATTTTATTCGAAGCGGAGTATTCCAAGTCAGTATCGATAATTGAAGAAATTATTTGATTGTATTTAAAAGAACCGAAAGGAGAATATTTAAAGTCTGATATTAAATGTCTAGCAAGTACCAGTAATTGGTAAAATGATTTATATTTGTTTTAAAAGGAAAATTTCTAATAGGTATTAGTTAAAATGAATTATTATTCAGTCTATTGTATTGAAATTCTAATTGATTCTAATGTATACAAGTGTTACAAGAAGGCTGAGTGTGTACAGGGTGGACACTGACTCTAGTATTTACTAAAATTCAAAAATTCTCGTATAAATTCCGAAAATAGATTATTAATTACGGTAAACTACTGAGACGGTTTAATTAAGGGTGGGCATGGTGCTGCTTTAGTTTGAAATGATTTATAAACACATAATTAACAGAGGAAAAACCGTGAAACGGCAAAACGTCTACATTCTAATTGTTATAACATGTAAACAGAACTTTAAATTTAGTGTAAACAGAAAAAATATATAATACAATTTATTTCACGGTATTGCAACAAATAAACGTTGAATCAATATTTAATTCGTATAAAAACAATTATTTAACGTAATAATTTTACCTTCACTATGGCTATTTTTAATCTACGACCACAGGTCAACCTGATTTCTAATCCTTACGAACTTTAAATTCAGTCTAAACTGAGAAAATATATAATACAATTTATTTCACGGTATTGCAACAAACAAACGTTGAATAGATTCTTAATTCGTATAGAAACATTTATTTAAAATAATAATTTCACCTTCACTATGGCTATTTTAAATTTACGACCAAGGGTCAACCTGATTTTTAATCCTCCGAACTTGATTTCACAACGAGAAAGTAATAAGATCGTTGAAACGTACTTATTTGTCAAAGAAACTTGCAAAAATGTATAAATAATAATATGTAATGTTTTAACAAATTTTTGGAAGTATAAATTAATAATAAAATTGTGAAAATTAATAAATTATACGTTATTATAACATTAATAGAATTATGACTAAACCGAAGTTCGAAGTCGAGTATTTAAAGTCTGATATTACGTGCCTAGCGAGTGCCGGTAATTGTTAAAATTTGTTTAATAATTAGTAATAGAAATTCTAATTGATTCTAATGTATACAAGTGTTACAAGAAGGCTGAGTGTGTACAGGGTGGACATAGACTAGCTAGTAGCCCCCGACCACTCTATTCACATCTCAGAACCTTCAGGTCAAAATACGCCGCGAAGTGTCTAGGGCCCAGTATAAAGGGTAAATGATTTCGCGGGACATCGGCGGGTCCTTATATACCTGCGGTACCCTCTCCCCAAAGTCATTAGCAAAATCGTCGGTTAGGTCAGGCGGGAAATTTTCGCGGGAGATTTTCGGTTTTACCGTTCTCGTTACTTACTCGTGGTTAAATTAATTTCGTAGGGATTAAAAATCAGGCTGACCCGTGGTCATCGATTGAAAATAACCATAGTGAAGGAAAAATTCATTATGTTAAATAATGTTTTATGTATATTAGAAGTTTATTTAAGATTTATCGGCTGTAATACCGTGAAATAATTTATATAGTAAATTTTCTCTGGTTATACTAAATTTAATGTTTGTAACCGTTAGAAATCAGGGTCACCTGTGATTATTAACTGAAAATAAATATAGGAAAGGTAAAGTTTGTACTGTTAATTTTGAGATATTAATCGTGGGATTTATTTAAAATTTTCTGTAAGGTAGAATGAGTGTTACTTGTTATTTTTCCATTTTTCTTGAAGATTTTTCCTGAAAGCATAACTTTACAATTCACTTTCGTGTGGAAATAACGGTTTCTGTTCTCTCAGAAGCCGGGATACAAATTTTTGCTAATAAACATTCCAAAATGACCATCAAACGTGACAGAATTCGAAAAGGAAAGGAAACCGTTGATATTATAGAACAAGTTTTAAGAAATACTCGTTTTCCTTAGAATTTTCATTTGTAAACAGGGACTTTTGCAATTTTCTTCGCGATTCCCACAATTGCAATTTTTTTCCAAATTCTGGTACACGTCGTCTAGTATACCAATCCTTCTAGCTTCTAAAAAAACACGAACTCGAGTCGTTTGGCCCAGTTTGAGAAAAGTTACACTGTTCTAAATAATGTTCGAATCGTTTTGCGATCGACTGTATATGGAGAAAGATAATCTGTGTCAAAGAACAAATTGAATTTCACCGATGATCAATAGTAATCTAATATTTCATGAGAAAATCAATAATATTGTGTTCACAATGTATTGTCCAGATTCAATTTCAATATTGATTCGCTCTATTTGGAACAGATATACTGAGAACATGTACAGTCATTGATGAATTATTATTCACCGATAAAATACATATATGTATGTATCACGAACTATTGAGTTCATCACGAGAAATTTTTTAATTCGTTTCAAAGAGGAGCGTAATTCCACTTGAAAACAAATCGTTGATCTTGATCGCTCTGAAGAACATTATCTTCGCTCTTTTCGTCTTGCATTTCTAAATAGTGGATCCAACATTTTGATCGAATTAATAAAAAAGGAGAACATTTAAATTAAACACAGAATTGTTCATAATTTTCTACATAATACGTTCCATTTTTAGTACAATTTTACTAACATTTATTAACAAATTTAGTGTACAAATTTCCTCGTAAAAATTCAATTTCCATGCAAGAAATCATACGAAAGTGCAGCTCGTGATTTTCTTTCTTCCTCTTAAATGACTGAAGAATCTAAATTGTTTTCTTTGCACAATCTCTACACGATATGTTCCATTTTTGGTACAATTCTACTAAAATTTATTCTACACAAATTTTGTTACACAAAATACAGTATACAAATTTCCTCATAAAAATTCAATTTCCACGTAAGAAATCATGCAGCTCGTGATTTTCCTGCTTTCTTCTAAACGGCTGCAGAAACTGTACCATTCCGTGAAGGTGTACGCTCAGGATTATTATGTAATAACAATATTGAACGGTTTCGTTTATCATACATGCACGGTCCTTCTCGTTCCCTCTGTTTTCTCTCTCCTATCTTTCACGATAAGCGTCACAGGAATACTACGCCCCTCCCACGGACTTTGTTACGCGCAAAGTAAACAGAGGCACGTTTTAGTGAGCATTGTTCGTGAAAAGCGTGGCTCGTGAGACAGTCAACTGCATCTTCCTTCGTGAAGCGTGTCAATGTGAATTGAATTGCATTCGCTGTTCGAATCTGTGCCTGGAATAACGTACAGTTACCTTTAGAAATATTCGGGCGCTGGGAAAACAACCATTAAACACTGTGCAGGCACAAATATTGACATGAGATATTTAATAAAATGTATTATTGTATTGTGAATATAAAATGAAGTGAATTGTGTGCTTATGAATAAAATAAAATTCTTTTTTTGAATATTCATAGTACGGTGTTCATATTACAAAATTACTATTGTCGCTGTTCCGTCGCGCAGGTACGGAACGCGTGGGGTCTTCGTTGACCGGGTTTATGTCACGCTCGCACGAGAAGGTTATTTTTGAGAACAAAGACGCTTCGTAGCTCCGCGGAAAAGTAAGTAATTTCTTACAGAACGATGCCTTTAGAATTTCGACTTTTCCGCGTCCTCGATAACCGAAGACGTGTCATAAACCAGGTATTACTGAAGGGTCAATCCACAGGTGCGTATAACGGCACTCTCGGCCGAGGGTTGACCTGGCGGGAATTTCCGACGCGTCACCGAAGGACAGCGAAGAGTCCACGCACCCGCAGGTATGGCCCCACTCCTTCCAAGGAAAAGCGCGCTAAGGGCGCAATGGAAGGGTGGGTGACACTCAAAGCTTGTGCTTTCGTGAAAAACCAATCAGCGTGCCTTCTTGCACTTGGCGGGGGAGTTGCGGAGGACTCCAGAAAAATTCGGGGATCGAGCGAGAGATTCAGAAAAGGTTCCATCGAGCGACACCACTAGATCTCCAGCCGTTCGAGGAGACACAACACATTCGAAAGATTCTCTCGTGTGAACAAGATACTCTCTCCAGCCGTTCAAGTACAATTCGAGTCTTTGAAACAAAGTCGTCAATCGTTCGTGACGCACTCTACGTTTTGTTAACGTTCGAGCAAAGTAGAGTATTAATTTGGCGGGTAACAGTCGCGACCACGAGCTTCCTGTTGAACATCGCAAAAGATCGCGACGCGACAGTCGCCGTATAACGCAATAAAAAAAAAAAAAGAGAGAACATACAAAATCTGTAAATTTGTAATTTTGCAATTTTTGGGTTAATTAAATTTGGCCTAAAAATCGATGTCGGTGGACCTTAATTTGTATTACATTTCCCGCGTTACAGGGGACCATACTGTATTCATATTCGTAATATTTAACATGAGTATTATTCATAAAATTCTCAAGAGAGAATCGAGAATATTTTGAACGGCAGTCAAAAAATTTTTCGACGTGACTGAATTATTTAACGCGTATAAGTAACAGCTGTGATTTTGTTTCATTTATGAGAGGTGTGATTGAGTTTGGGAACTACTGCACTCGAATTTGAACAGATGGACAGTATAAGAAATAAGTATATTTGAGGATTTGTCATTATCGTAGATACATTTGTTACAACGATCCCGTGTTATCTTTGGATAATGAACAACTGTTCGTAGATATTTTTTGACACGGTGTAATCAATTAATTTCACCACTTTATCCTATTTCTGTATTGAAAGTAAGCATTCGGTGACTGTTCACTTTGGCTATAAGTCTGTTGTAATCGGTCAATTTCTGTACCACCGTTTCATTCCCCAGAGTGAAACGTAAACATTCGAGAATACATCGTTGTCATTGTATTATTCATAATACTACAAATAATCAGCATTCGCCTTCCTCTTGCTTCCTCGAATGCGACGTAAACATAACATCTGTAATATTCGATTAGGTAAATTCTTTAAATACACCGTTAACACAAAATGTATTTGTATCTGTTCTCCTATTTCAATTAGATATTACGTTACACGATTTTGACTAACTGTAACCACATTAACCCTTTAATACTCGCATTCTTTTGCAACTTGATGTTTAGATGGCATAGAAATAAATTTCATGATATTTGTCATTTTTGAAAGACTGTAACTTACGTTTTTACCATAATAGAAAGGGTAAGGCGATACAAAAAGTGAAAGAAAATAATTTAAAAAATGCACAAATTGGATGGTAAAGGGTTAATATTTCTCTATTTAATACATCATTATTTAAAAAATTAAAACAAAAGGAATGGTGTGCAAATGTGACAAATGGTTGTCAACGTTAAGGGGTTAATATTCCTCTACTTAGTAAATCATTATTTAAATATTAAAACAGAAAGAATAGTGACTTTGTGAGGAATAGTTATTAGCGTTAAAGGGTTAATATTCCTCTATTTAATAAATCACTATTTAGATATTAAAACAAAAGGCATAGTGAGTGTGTGAGAAATGGTTATCACCATTAAAGGGTTAATATTCCTCTATTTAATAAATCATTATTTAAATACGAAAACAAAATGGGTGCCAGTGGTAAAGGGTTAATATTCCTCTATTCGACAAATCATCACTTAAATATTAAAACAGAAAGAATAGTGACTGTGTGAGGAATAGTTATTAGCGTTAAAGGACTAATATTCCTCTATTTAATAAATCATTATTTAAATACGAAAACAAAATGGGTGCCAGTGGTAAAGGGTTAATATTCCTCTATTTAGTAAATCATTATTTAAATATTAAAATAAAAGGAATAGTGTGCAAATGTGAGAAATGGTTGCCAGCGTTAAAGGGTTAATATTCCTCTATTTAATAAATCACTATTTAAATACGAAAACAAAATGAGTGTTCACGGTGAAGGGTTAATATTTCCCTATTCAACAAACTATCATTTAAATATTAAAACAAACAGTAATACCATGAAAATATTTGTACATTTCCTACGTACAACCTGTACATACCTATTCTCACATTTCATGGCTGAGATTCAGCCATCGAGTATGAAGCATTTTCGCGACACACAATTCGCGGTATGGAATCCAGCTCGTCCTCCATTTACACCACGCACGGTGTACGACGCCGCGTTCTATAGAAAGCGCGAACACCGTATTCGAGGCTCAATTTCACGCGTTTCTTCGCTCCAGTTCTCGAGCAGAGCAGCTCTTCACAGCCGTTTCTCACAATGCGAGACGCAAGAAAATCGTCGGGTAAACTCCACGTCTGCCTGCCACGGGGAGAGCCGCGTATTTCGTTTCAAAAGCTTGAACGTGCGGTGTTCGTTTCAGCCTGCGAGCCAAGGAAGCTAGGTCAGGGCGAGTTGTGAAATCCGATGGTGACACTGTGACAGAGTTAATTTCGTTCTTCCAGAAAGTGAGTACGACAGGTGGAGGGGAAACACAATCAAGTCTTTATTTCATTACATTTTTTTGTTTATCTCGTGAAAATGCCAGAAATTTCAGTCAAGCTGTAATTGAATATATCAGAAATCTGTCGTGACTAGGTTTCACGTTCTAAAACTGTTGACGGGCAAACCTTTTCTTGCAGCGGGTCAACATTGAAAACTCGATAGTGTCGATATTATTTTTATCGTGTTATCTGTAGTGGAACCATATGGTCTTTTCGAAAAGTGTTTCGTAGATTTATATTAGGGCTGTTATGAATATCCGAATATTCGGTGTATTCGAGTATTCTGAAATTCGAGCACTTCGAGTATTCCAATTATCTGAATTTTCCTAGTAAAGAATTTGTATCCGAATTATTCGAATACCAGTAGAATTCTGATTTCAACTTTGAGTGGCGTATCAATTCGAGCATTTCGAATATTCGAATTATCCCAATAAAGAGTTCGTATTCAAAATTATTCGAATGGTCCGAATAATGAATTCGTATTCAAAATTATCCGAATCATTCGACTATCAGTAGAATTCGGATTTCAATTTCGAGTAGTTGAACATTGCACAAGTGGATTATTCGAATATTCAATTATTCTGAAATGTAAACACTTGGAATATTCAAATTATTCGAATTGTCTGAATAAAGAATTTGCGTTCGAAATTATCTAAATTATTCAAACGGTCCGAATAAAGAATTCGTATTCGGAATTATCCGAATTATTCGAATAATTCGACTATTCCAAGTTGTACAGTCCTGATTAATACATCGCATCGAACTCGAAAATGTTACAGTTACGTTCCTGTAATTCGTTCGACAAAGTTTAACCGGTACAACTAATTTCGCTTGGGTATTTACAAATACCGTTCACTATCATACCTTGACGACCTTGTTGGCTATTCCATGAATTACTATCTGATAGCACGATCGAGTATAACACGATAACATGAATTTAAAGAACAAGGAAATCGGTGACTAAATGCTTACAAGCTTGTATCTAAATACAAGGTAGTCTTGTTGTACACCTTTTGTGAAGACAAGTAGGTACACATACATGTTGCTAAGACATGAAATTCTTTATAAGACGAAAACAAGGTCGAATCTGACATACTGGTTTATAAATGACTGACCTGACAAAGTGACCGCAACAAATGCTGCTCGCTTTATATAATAATACAAATTTTTCACGAAGTTTCTTTTCTTCGTTTCGTCTTTCCGAATTATATACCTTCTTTAACTCCTTCCTCGTAAAGTACGTGCTTCGAATTGTATGTGTATAAATACGCAGGTTATGAAAATTAATTGAAATTTCCCTGTTACAACCATCTTATCACAATCACGGGTGTGCCGCTGAATATTGCATAACTGTGGCAAATTAGAATAACAACTTTTTTAATTCAAAGAAATGTAACGCGGGTATTGACCCTTTGATTGCGAAAGCTGCATACATTGCACGTGTGCATTAGTATGTATGAGAAGTGTAGATATAGGTACACTGTGCAATTTTCCCCGAGTACGACACATTTATCGTTATCACTGAGATTATACGGTATTGGACATATTGTTGCATTATGTATAACAATTATTGAAATAATCAAATGTCATTAAGAAAGCATTTTTCATGAGAAAATGAATGCTTTCACAGTGGATAGTTTTCTGTTGACCCCCTCGCGATTGAGTTATTTTTTTAAAGAATTTCTTATTCATCTATCGATCCTCTGCGATGCATACTAAATTGAGATCAATTTTTATTACTCGAGCGGGGGAAGTATATAACGAAAGGGTTAAAATAAGGGCTCTTTTATTTAAATTTAGATACATAATTTCTAAATCACATAGCGGAAGAATTAATTTTTCAAGTAAAATTTCTAAATGAATTATTCTCGAAACTTTATTATCATTCTTCGTCTATAGATACATTGTTCGGGTGGTGTATTTTGAAGACGATAGACTCACATGTGTTCAACCCTCTGCAACTCGATTCTTCTTCGTCCGTCAAAAGAAAAATTGAGGTTGATTACAGCTTTGTATTTTGATGAGAGAATGAAGAATTAATGTCATAGAGAAATTGCGAAAATATAATGCAATAATATAGTAATAAATTAGATACATAAATTGATACGTAACTTCCATGTCACTAGTGTTATAAAGGGTTAATTTTCAACATGAAATTCTAAATGAATCATTCTCCAAACTTTATTGTCACTCCCAATTTATGTATACTACACATTATTTAAATTATGTATTTTGAAAACCGTAGACTCACATCTGTTTGATTTTCAAAATAAAATTTCCAAATTAACGATTCTCAAAACTTTATTGTCACAGCTCGTGCATGTACCTATGCCATAGTTCGAATGGTGTATTTTGAAAACCACACCCTGGCATCTGTTTAATTCTCAAAATAAAATCTCCAAATGAATGATCCTCCAAACTTTATTGTCACTCCCTGTTGGATTATAAGGAGAAATGAGTATGTGTCTGTGTAATAGTAACAGCAAAAATGATCAACATACTGAGACACATTGATATAAATATATATATAGAAATAACATAGTAACCATCTGTTTAGTATGAGTGACGCTGATCCTTTTTTTTTCCTCTGTGTCTTTTCAATTTTTTCTTATTGATTGATTGCATAGCGACGTGCCTTCCTCGCGTATCAAAATAAAGAAGATTCATAATTAAAATAATATCTTCTAATTCGAATACTCCGAAATGGAGTAATTTTGAAAACCGTAGTCTCACATCTGTTTTATTCCGAAAATAAAATTTCCAAACGAACGATTCTCGAAACTTTATTGTCACTCCTAGTGTATGCATACTACACGTTACTTAAATGGTCTATTTTGAAAAGCACATCCTCGCATCTGTTTAATTCCGAAAATAAAATTTCCAAACGAACGATTCTCCAAAGTTGATCGTCGCAGCTCGCGCATGTATGCATTGTTCGAATGGTGTATCGGTCGAGGAACGAATGGAGGCACGCGGAAATTCGCGGCGTCGCGAGTCGAGGCGAGTCGGCCGCGCGTGTATGGACCCCTGCCAAATTCGGCACGCTTTGCTCCTTCTTACCTTTATCTCGGCGTTGGGAAAGGCGGCCGGCGGGAGGACGTGGCCGCGAATTCTAAAGAGCGCCAGGGACCAAGGACGCATCCGTGGTGTTCAAGTGATTCGCAAAGAGAGCAACGGGAACGCGACACGGCCGTGTCAGGGCCACGATCAAACCGGAGGCCGTACGGTCGTCCAATGGAAACGAGCACTCGCGAGTCTCGCGACCGTGTCCACGTTTATAAACATTAATCCTTTGTATCCTCCGGTCCCCCCCGATTTCTCCACCGTTTCCACTCGTTTTTGTAGCTCGAGTAACGGGAAACTTTTCTGTTTGTTCCTTCGCGAGTGACGTGACTCGTTGTCCGTGAATTCGACGCGGACGAACGTCTTTTTTTTTTTTTAGATGGTTCGAGGTGAGAATAGGTCATTTTTTTGGGTAATTAAAACGACGGTTCGATGTGAATGTGAAATTTGTTTATATCGAATTTGATAACATTTGTAGTCATTTTTAATTTGGAATTTGAGAGAGATTGAGTGTGTGATTTAGAAAGCGAATTTTTAACTATCATTCGTAATTGACAGGGGAAGTTCGGTGACCCGGAAACACGAAGAATTTGAAACTTTGCAGAAACGTGTGGTTCAAGCGATTATCCTCAATATTTACTAAACAGTATAAGATATGGCAAGAAAAGAAAAGTTCCAAATTGTGGTAGTAAAGAATTTTCGAAAGGCTATTTTTCCACACATTATTTTTTGAAAAGAATGCTTTTCGAAAATTCTTTACTACCACAATGTAGCGCATGAAAAATCACACTACTTTGAATCGAACTTCGTTTCCATATTTTGCATGGCTTCGTAAATATTCACGACAATTTTTTCCACAGGGTTTTCACCCCTAGGGCGGTTTCACTGTCAAAACAAGAAAATAGTTTCGTTATTAGCCCCAGTTCAGCTACATTTCTGCAAAGTTTCAAATTTTTGTTTAATTTTCCTCTTATCGAACTTGTGAGTCACGATTTGCCAAAAGGAACTTAAAAAATTCCTCATCAAGTTACTTTAACTTCACGTAGAAATAAATAGAGACTTCTCCGAAGAGTGCAAAATAACCACCGCGAATTGTATCGTGGCAGAAAGCATTCCTAAAATGGTTTCCAAGGAAGGCAGCCTTCGCCGCGTTATATGTATAGAACGGGCGATCTGCAATCGCACGAAAATACCGTGTGATATACGAAAAGAGTGAGTTGTTTCTTCGGAGCGTATGTATTTTCGTGGCATAGTGCGTCCGTGCGCACTTACATTCGAGCATGAAAATACGTTCTGACTCATTTGGTTTTCCTAATGAGATTTTCACGATACGACAACTTACATAACTTTCCCACCGAGTCGCAGTAGCCGATACGTAATTTCTTTTCGTCACGAGCACGTGTGCGTGAGCACCCTTAAGAACTTCCGCTATTAACAGTCGCTATAGCCACTCTTACTATGCAAACTCGAATCCCGATTTCCTACTAGAATTTTCCGAAACTTTCTCGTCACACGCGTAACGTAATAATGGAATTTTTTTAAATATATTAATGTACAGGGTGGATCACCTAATTATCTTTCCTAATAGCTACGGTGCCACGAGAAAATTTTCAGACGTAATTTAAATGGTTTCAAAGGGAGAATAAGATATTTGTAAATTTTTTTAGAAATATAGTATTTTTCTGTTTTCTTCAAAGTTCCCTGTGTCTTTTCACAATTTTTTTTTTACCGTATATAACTTTATAATCATTTTGGACCCTAAAATTTTAAATCATGTGTGCAACTTTCTTTCATTTTTTGTCATTTCTACCGTCAAGAAAATTTGTCTTCCATCTTATTCACCCTTTTAAACCGTTTCAATTAGAAAAGATAATTAGACCTGTTTTACCTGGCCTATTCTGTGTATTAATAAATTCATTTTTCTATATCAATGTTAATTTTCCGTTGATGGAATGGTTGTTTTAAAATAGATTTATTTCTAGTAAGTTCATTCGCCAATATTCGTTGCAGTTGCTCATTCAGTTTAAAATACCGATTGCTTCACCCGATGCAAATCTGAAATTGACGAAACATTGAATTTACGATACCTACTTATATGTTATTTCGAATTTACGATACAAATTGTGTACCTCGTATCATTTACGTCATTCCAATTTATATCTAATATTCAGCCAAGTAGACGAAAAAAGACAGTGGACATAGAGAGAGCCACAAATGGACGGTTTCAATGTCACGGTCCAAGAGCACTTTTCGACTTAGCACATCGAAAGGGTTACACCGACGACGTTTCGCCACCTGATCGTCGCGCACGCAACCTGACTCATTTTGTTTTCTCAATAAATTTGTCACGTCGCTACGAATAGCGTTATGTAAACCCGTAACGCGTCTCGTATACGTTATTTTCGCGCGTGGATCACGGTTTGACAAACCTTACGCATCATTCCCGTTTTCTCGCGCCGGCTTTTCAGTTTGTGTGCGGGCAATTATCTTCGTTGTGAGTTATCAGTGAAATTTCCTTAAATCGTAGCAAATCAACTTCGACGAAATTTTGGGTAATCATTCGTTGAATTAGTTTCTTGTGATATAAGGAATTGTACGCGGGGAATTCTTACGGTAAATGGTTGAATGTTTAATTAATTTATTATCGGTGATGATTATGTCGTCTGTGTGTCGAAGCCAAATTTTTCTCAGAGATATTCAGAATGATTTCAGGAGATTTGAAATTTTCAGGAAAGGAGGAAAAATCGAACCAATTCCACGAAGTTTCAAATTTTCACGAAAGGAGGAGAAATCGAACCAATTTCACGAAGTTTCAAATTTTAAATAATAATCAAATTACTGACAATGATTATATTCTCTATATACAGAAAACCGAATTTTTCTCGGAGATCCTCAGAATAATTTCACGAAGTTTCAAATTTTCACTAAAGGAGGAGAAATCGAACCAATTCCACGAAGTTTCAAATTTTAAATAATAATTAAATTACCGACAATAATTGTTAAGGCGTATCTTGTAGTCGGATTTATGGCAGCGAGACAAGTGGTCGCCGTCGCAGGCAAATATCGCTTTCTCAAAACACCACAAGTGTTTATTGCGTTGCCTGCGACACTTGGTCCCTAGGACCACACCCTGCCGTAAATCCTGGAGTCTCCGAACGGAAAATAGAAAAGTGCCCCACGACTTTTGCCAACGTCGATGGGCCACTTGACTTTAACAAAGCCTAGGAAAGCGAAGATTCCACAGGATTCCCACGCATCCGTCCACCGAACACTTTTTCCGGTCGTTGTCTACCCCACCCTAAGATAACGCGCTAAGGGCGAAATGGAGGGAGGTTGCGATGCACCGGAGTAAACTGATTGGTGATCTAGAAAAGGAGAAATCACCAATCGGGGTGTTTTTGGGAAAATAGGAGTCTTCGTCGAGGGAAACCGCAGAGACTCCAAAAAGAAACACTTTGCAACTCGCAAGAGAAACACCTCTCACTTCGCAGTAGAATTTATATCTTGAATTAGTTGTAGAAAAATAGAAACTTAGTGTTTCAATCAAGAAACTGGTCGAAGCCTTAGACCATTAGTCGGTACGCACGTGCAAAAACCGGCAAAGCTTGAACGATCGAAAGATCAACCGCAAGCCCTAACAATGATTATATCCTCTACATACACCGAACCCAATTTTTCTCAGATATCTCCAAAATAATTCCACCCCGTTTGAAATTTTCACGAGACGAAGGAAAGGAATCGAACCAATTCCATGGAAGTTTCAAATCTTCGCGAAACGAGGAGGAATCGAACCAATTCTGTCGAATACAGGCTAAACGTGTTTCGTCGAACCTGTACGATAGTAGGCGCAGTTTATTTTCGCTGTAATGGATTTGGATGGTGAGGCAGCAGCGATCAGAGGAAAAAGATTCGAGACGCTCGTCGAGATTCCGTCATCGAAAGTGGGTCGCGACCTCGATTCCGTTCCGATGGTGTACCCATCTGTCAATCGAAACTTTGCTTGTCTCCTCGTTTTTTTTTCCATTTTTTTTTTCTCGTTGCAAATAAACTATCGCTTCGTTCGTTGTTCCCTGTTATGTGTATTTTCTTTCCCTTTGTTCCACGTATCGAGAGCAGTTAATTTAGATACGCTTCGAACGTGTCTTTTGACGTATTCAATGTTTCTGGCTTGTGTGTGTGTGTGTGTCTGTTTGTTCTCTTTGCGTTGGAAATTTTTCTTTTTCATCGTAAATCTTCTATCTGTTCTAGTATCTTATTTTATTCGTGCAACGTAACGTACACCGTGAAAAGATTATTTGTTTTATGAATGAAACTGTTCAACTTTGGTGACAATAATTTTTTTTGCTAAATTTTTAGGTCAGATTCTTCTGATTTTACGTAATCGATCTTGACAGTTGTTAGCTGTTGGAATTTCAGGAATTTTGTAGCAGTTTTGACACGTGAATGGAAATAAATTCACCTTCTGTCCTTGATTTAATTATTTATGTAATAGTTCAGGTTTGGCTTGACAGTGTGATTGTACAATTGTTCGAAATATATATGTTGCTGATCGGGATCAAAATGAGATCCTATTTCGTTCCTCGATTATGCAACGAACATTTCACCCTTCTAGGGGGTTAATTCGTCTCCCTTGAATGGAATCTGTATAAAGAGCTACTAATAGCTTTGCAAGTAAAGCAATCTGTCAATGAACAGGAGTGTAGTAATAAAACAGTAACGGTGTATTAAAGCTGGTTTGATAAAGCTTATCAGATGTTTAAAGTGTGATTGTTACTGTTAATTTGCTAACGTAATACGGCGTGTAATAAATGTTCGTAAAGTCTGAGTTTAATCATTTATTGTCTAATAGAAGACTTGTGGAAAAAATGATTTCTATCTTCTGGATGGGAGAGACGGTGAATAAAAATGAGAGTAATTAAATTGTGCTGTGACATGTTATTTTTAATTTAATGTAATTTATTTTGTTCAAATTTTAAGGGGTAAACCCTTTGATAAAAAGGATTTGTCATTATTTTAATCATAATATTTCATTAATATTTTTGAATTATAATATTTTCAAAAATTACATTATTATTTTAAATATGATGTTTCATAAATATTTCAAAGTTTGTTATTATGTTAATTATAGTATTTCATTAATATTTTAAAGTTATAATATTTTCAAAAATTGTGTTGTTACTTTAATATTTAAGCATTATATTTGGAAAATTTGTTATTATTCCAATTACGATATTTCATTAATATTTTCAGAAATTACGTTATTACTTCAAATATAATATCACATAAATATCTGTTGATTACAGTATTTTCAAGAATCATCCTATTACTTTAAATACATAAATAAACCTTCTCCCCGTTTCGCCGCAAACATTTCTGCATCACCGACGCATCACGAACGCAAGAAAGATTCTAATTGAAACGATATCCGGAGTTATCTAATTGTCTGGGTTGCTACAGCCAGTCCGCATTGAAATTAACGATAGGCGAGAACCTGTGTGTACAGGTATCTCCCATGGGTGTCGCGGCCACGTGGATCACGCTCAGTTGGAACCGCGGTATTGTAAATCCGCGAGAGCGCGTTTCGATTATATAATTATGCTGAACGAAATTAATCCGCTGTGGAGCACGCGATTCGTGTCAAGGCAACACTGGCCGTCGATGCTTTCCCGCTGCTCTCGAGGTGACGCGCGTTTACTTCGCGAAAGCGCCGTGAAAATCGTTCCCGTCCTCCTATGGTGACGATAGAAAGAATCAGTCGAGCGATTCAACAATCAGCTAGTTGGAAGAAATCTTTCACACGGGTAAGAGTTAATCGATCTATTCTTTTCACCTTTCTTATCCCACGGTGCATAGAAACTAATTGCTAAAATTCTACTTGCTGCACATTTTTGACTGATTTAAAAAAAAGAAAAATATTCTTTTCTTAGTTACTTCTGCAAACTGTGTTAAAAATTCTTGGACACACCTGTGCAACTCTCGCGACACACCGATTGAAAATTACTGAGCTAGTTAGTGTTCGATTGTCGTCGTTATCTTTCAGTAAGACCCAATCGAAAAACGTATGAAAAGGTAAAATGTCTTAACACATTCGTTTGGAGCCGCACTTGACACGGGTACGGTGTGATTTCGCGTCTATTTCTCTCAGTCGCGTTATCTTGGAATAGAACTGCTATAACTAATTCATATTTTTCCCCTATTTAACCTCTTAACCTGTGAGCTTTTTCTGACTATACGTCTAAGCGTCGGTCATTTAGCGTTTTGGTACTGTATCAGGTAACAAAAGCTTAGCAGTCCTCGGTGTTACAAGTTCAAACGAATAGCTAGAATTGTAACGAATTTTTCTTATTAATATAACTATTTTTCTCACATGTTGGCTAGAATTTCTGTCACGTGTCTGACTCGTTGTAATTTAAGGAAAGGCAACCTTTCCTAGTTCGGGGGCGAAATTATCATTGGCCGGACCAAATTATTAAATAAAATAAATCTGCTACTTCATATGTCATTTATTTATAATAAAGCTTTGGTATAAAGCTCTACGTGAATTTTATAATGCAACGAACGACGTAACGATTTAATGCGAAGAGTGAAGACAAACTTCGCTGAAATAGATTATGGCCGGGGTTGCCGGCATTTCTCAAGAGAAATTGAACCATTTACATACATCGTTTTATAAACTTATTTTCAGACGGATGAAAATCAGTATCCAAGTAAAAAAGCAAAAAGACGCACCAGTGTGTTAATGTTCCGCTACTTAATTCTCGAATTTACGACGTCGCAGTATTCCTTCCACCGACTATACACTTTGCGATGCACGTGAAACTGAACGCGGTGTGGTTTCGTATTTACGCGACTATTTCACGATCGATGTCGCAAGGCGGGACGGAAAATTGTCTTGATCAATCGGACACGGTACACGTTGCCCAAGAGAGGCGTTGTGAAATGTGTACCAACATAGTGTATTCCTAGTGAACGTTCGTCCATCGATCACGCCGGTTTTCAGACGGACGCAGCCTTTTCTAGATTTCCATCGCTCGTTTAGCGGAGAGCTTCGCGTATTTTCTAATCAATGCCGATCGTTATCTGTCTCCCGAGGATATTTCTCGAGCCTTGTGTGTGTGTGTGCCGCAGACTGCGCGGCAGCTATTTACGGTGCTCCCATAGAAAGAAAGAGAAAAACTAGGCGAGCGATTAACGAATCACCGATCGAGGGAAAAAGCGGAGAGAGGTATTCGGTGTTGGTAAAAACGTGACGAAACTGTGGGGTTCGTTGTATCGTTCTGGAATTTTTTAATGATTGAGCAATGCCTGAGGAATTTTTGGAATTGTACTTAATTTTAACTTTCGTTGTATGCTTGATTTAATTGCGTGCATTATTTTTTGGGAGGATATGTAGTAATATTTGTAGACAGAGGAATGAATTAGTGCGAAATAAAAATGACGTCCTTCGTTAACAGACTCAATTTTGACGAAAATTAGACGTTTAGATATGTGTAAATCGTAATGGATTAATGAGAAAAAAGCTTTGCAATTTTAAGTTCTTTGTTTTATTTTTACGGGCAGTTTTCCAAGAAATGCGAGAAATAATTCAGGAATGTCAACTTGCAGGACACGTGGTAACGTTGCTATATTCTCGAATCAATATTTTCGATTGACCTTCGTCGAAGTATAAAAATAAAATTAAAAAGAAAGATGTAATATCATTTGGTCTATTAGGTCATTCTTAAAACATTGATTTCGAAGTTGTAAATAATGTTGCAATGATTCATTTACCAAAAAAAAAACATGTCACTTTTGAAACGTTTTATTTCATTGTCAACACACTTCCAAGAACACGCTATAGAAACGTCGAGTTCCAGGATTCGTCACGAAGCTGTTATACTCGCGGATCGATATTCTAGGTTGAACCACGCGGTGGTCGAAGGTCTTGGTTACGCGAAAGATTCATTGCTATGCGAAGTTACGTACGGGTTGCTCGTGCTTCCCCCCCGCAACTTGGGAAGGATCCGTTTGTTAACCGATGCTCGCTCGAATTCTGCTTGGATTGCGATGCTCGATTGTGGTATGTATGCACATACCGATGCAATTCGGGTTATCATTTCTCGTAAATACGATTGTTGCACAAGACACGCGGAAAGCAGACGCGTATAGTCGGTGGAAGCGATATAACGAGCTCGTAAAATCAGACGTCAAAGCCATATTACAATTTGGATCACTCCAAGGTCTTGGTGAGTGAAATTCAACGGTTCCAGGTTGGTTTTCCAGCCGAGTAACGAGCTCGTAAAATCAGACGTCAAAGCCATATTACAATACAGATAGGAGATTGTTCGTAGCGTTGGATCGTTTATTTGGATCACTCCAAGGTCTTGGTGAGTGAAATTCAACGGTTCCAGGTTGGTTTTCCAGCCGAAAAGATCCCAGGGATCACTGGTGAGTGAGATTCGGTGGTCTCAGATTGGATCTCCCGCCGAAAAGGCGGGAGAGATCATTGGCGAGCGAGATTCAACGGTTCTAGGTTGGTTCTTCCACTGGAAAGATCCTAGGGATCACTATTCAGTGAGATTGGGCAGTCCCAGGTTGGATCTCCCGCCGAAAAGGTCTTAGGGATCACTGGTGAGTGAGATTCGGCGGTCCCAGATTGGATCTCCCACTGAAAAGGTCCTAGGGATCACCATTCCGTGAGATTCGGCGGTCCCAGATTGGATCTCCTACTGAAAAGGTCCTAGGGATCACTATTCCGTGAGATTCAGTGGTCCCAATTTGGATCTCCCACTGAAAAGGTCCTAGGGATCACTATTCAGTGAGATTCAGCGGTCCCAGGTTAGATCTCCCGCCGAAAAGGTCTTAGGGATCACTGGTGAGTGAGATTCGGCGGTCCCAGATTGGATCTCCCACTGAAAAGGTCCTAGGGATCACTATTCCGTGAGATTCAGTGGTCCCAATTTGGATCTCCCACTGAAAAGGTCCTAGGGATCACTATTCAGTGAGATTCGGCGGTTCCAGATTGGTTTTTCCGCTGAAAAGGTCTTACGAATCACTGATAAATGAAATTCGGCGGGTCCAGATTGGGTCTCCCGCCAAAAGGGCCCCTGGGATCCCTGGCGAGTGAGATTCAACGGTCCCAATTTGGATCTCCCACTGAAAAGGTCCTAGGGATCACTATTCAGTGAGATTCGGCGGTCCCAGGTTCATTCTCTTCCCGATAAGGTCCTAGGGATCACTGATGAATGAGATTCGGCGGTCCGAGATTGGGTCTCCCGCCAAAAAGGCCCCTGGGATCCCTGGCGAGTGAGATTCAACGGTCCCAGTTTGAATCTCCCGCCAAAAAGGTCCCAGAAAAGTCCCACTATCTCAGAATTTTGCGTACTAATTCCTAATATCGCCAGGGTCACGTCACTTGCTCTCTTAATCACATTACTATCCCAGATAATGGAAAAACTGTAGTGTAATCGGTCGAAAAATGGGCAATCTTTACGAATTTTCTTTTAACTTTAAGAAAACGATTATCGATACACAATTTTTTTTACTGATCACTTCAAACCATCCTGATCACCTCCCCTTCACTACAAAGGAAGAAAAATAGGAGAAAACTCAAGTAAAGAGACACGTCGAACGAGATTCGTCGAGTGTAAGCGAGCAAATCGATTGAATTTCGAAGGTGTCGTGTGCCGGGTGGAGGCGCGTGTCGCCCACTCGTTGTCACCGAATCAAATTACACAAGAGATCTGTCGCAGCTCTTACTCATTATCCGGGTTGCGAAACACGCGCGCGTTTATCCGTGATTCATCATTTAATCCGGTGACTATGTCTGTCCACGGTGAATAACACCGTCTTCTGTGCTATTTTCATACAAACGTCCTGACTGATCCTTCTGGCTGAAACAATCTGATCGAACGCGCGACGAAAGGGGGAGGGTAGGAAACACGTTCGACGTGTTCTTCTGATTAATATCTGCAAATAGAACGTTTTGAAGTGACGTTCGTCGCGTCGGACAATCCGGCCGCGATGAGTGATAAATTGGAAGAAAAAGGATGATATCGATCTGAAGAGAAAAAATTGACGTGACGATCACGTTCTCGGTCGACTGGTGAAGATGTTTGTCGTGATTAGTGGGCAAAGCTGGTGTTGATGATGTCCTTCCTGTCCCTTCGATCCGAGGTTTATTTTCGAAGTTGTTTGTGTAATAGCGAGGAGAAGTGGAATTAAAAGTTAACAAGGTTTCCAGAAGTATTTGAAGGAAGGATAGCCTATGAAAATAGTCGCAAATTTGTTGCACATCGAATCAATTATTTACTAAATTCTCTTTTCTGTAAATGTGATAATGGACACTGTCGTCCATTCCACATCACTTTATTCCATCACAGACGTATACAAATATTCCTACGATATTAACAGAAGAATAATAAGTTGGCGATAAAAGAAAATTAATAAACGAAAAAAACTGAAAGAAGATCAACCCTAAAACACTAAAATGGGGAATACACTGCCCCAATTTAATTTAAAAAATATTTGAAAAAACTTTTCATTTAAAAAATATCATATTTAATAAATTTGCATTTATTAATTTAATTTGAATTTAGAAATAAACA
This sequence comes from Habropoda laboriosa, assembly GCF_001263275.1. NCBI lineage: Eukaryota > Metazoa > Arthropoda > Insecta > Hymenoptera > Apidae > Habropoda > Habropoda laboriosa. The sequence goes on from NW_017100164.1 coordinate 333,371, forward strand.
ATTCTTACAGTTTCAATGTTAACAAAGTTAAGTAAAATGAATACAAATATTATTGTTACTACATGAAATACATTGTGCCCCATGTCAACATGAATCTCATAAAAGAATTGATATTAATATTCCGTAAAACCTGTTAACAACTCGCAGAACAGAAAATCACCAAACCAGTGCAATTGAAATATAAAGAGAAAAAAACGAAGGATACATATGTACATAGGTTCACCGTTTAATTATTGACCGCATCCGGAGCGAGCCATCAAACCGAACCGCCCGAAGTCAATTAAACCTGGTCTGACCGTTCACCGGTGTTCGTCTCTCTGGTGGATCGATCGTCGCGATTCGAAGCGTGCTCTTCGTATCAGCCTCTCTGTCGGTCAGTCCTAAAGAAGCAAGAAAAACTAGGTATGGAGAAGGAAAGTTCGATCGGTATCAATTAGACGAGTTTAATTAGCATTCGTGGTTTCGAAAGAACCGCCCCGTTCGATCGAACGAAAAGCTATCCGAAACGAGCTCGTTCCGTGGCGATTTTCAATCGACTCTCTAACCGGCAGAAGTAGGGTATCGTCGTGATTGGCCGATTCTGCCCATCTACCTCGTCGTCTTTTTCTTCCTTTTTTTTTTTCGTCTCTTTCATTCGGTTTCTACGCGTTCTTTTTTGGTCTATAACAGGGAGATACCGCGAGTTCGAGTTTGGCTAGTAGCTATAACAGGCATCAGCTTCTTTCTGCCTTCTACGGGCACCGGTCTGACGCGTCCACGCTCACGTGTTAACCCAGTTTCCGCGCTTTTTGGCGATACGATGGTGCAATATGTCGCAACCGTGCGGGAATTGCGTTGCATACATACGGATAGATGGATAGAGGAGAAGAGGGAGAGAGTGAGTGAGTGAGTCAGAGAGAGAGAGAGAGAGAGGGAAGTTCCTACTGTACTAAATTTCCATTCGCGATCCAAAATTTGTTGTTTATATCGTTTAAACGGTTTCAGAGAATTT
>NW_017100164.1:334391-359523 GCF_001263275.1 Habropoda laboriosa
TCTTGTACCAAATTTCCTATTTATGATCCAAAATTTATAGTTAATGTCATATAAACGGTTTCAAAGAATTTGAAAACACCAGAGAAAGAGAGAGAGAGAGAGAGAGAGAAGTTCCTCCTATATCAAATTTCCCATTTACGATTCAAAATTTATGATCCGAAACACCAGGGATAGAAAGAGATAGAGAGAATCTTGCGTTTTAGCGAAATGGGTATTTTTGTACAAGCAAAGACGAGGTGATCCCTTGGAAAAAAAAAAATAAAATACAAATTTTTCATCTGAGGCTTAATTTTCGCAAAAATCTAGTTTAAAAATCCGCTGCATAGTCCTATGTATGCAGACTGCTTCAGAAGCGTTGTGTAGAAGCTGAGAAGCTCAGAAAATCTTAGATATCATGTGTAGAAAATGTACATTGCACAGAATTAATTATTTCAGAGACATCAAATTTTAAGTGACTAGAGTAATGTGAATGTATTAGATGCTTCATAGTACTATGTATAGGTTACCCGTATCGTTCCGCTTATTGATTCGTTGTCATCGTGTCACCTGCTATTGGATGCTATCACTCGTATAATGTCATCGTTCCCAATGGTAACGTTACGAAACTGCAAAAATTTGACTTTTCAGGGTAGAAGAAAATTATTTTGTCTGTTTATGTAAAATTACCTTTATCGCAATTTCAATCGATTAATTTTTTAAATTTTTTCGTTTTGTTGATAGATAAAATCAGTGCAAAGGTGATTTCACATTAATTGACAAAGTGGTTTTCTTCTCTCTTGAAGAACCAAGTTTCTTCGCAGAGTCGCTATTTTACCAGTGGAACGACAATGTGTAAGAAGCAATAAATAAGTGTGAATTGGTAGTATCGATAATGTGCGAGGCGTGTGGTAGCAATAAATATGTGCGAATTAGTAGTATGCTCGATCGTAATTTAGTAGCCCTCGTGAATTGATTTCATTCGCATATCTTGTGGATCCTTTTTCTCCTCAACACACACCTTCTCACACTTTCTCTAATAGTGTAGAACAAAAAGAATTAATTCGTTTACAAACTAAATACCTGAATTACCCCTGAAATGATTAATTTCTAGAAACGTGTTCATTCAGACTTTTTCTCTTTCTCAATAAATCCCATCGAAACCTACAATTCCACCCGTACCTTTGAAACATCCTGTACAAAAACTTATTACGCTCTTGTTTCACAACAAATCTGATCTATTCCACCGTGGATTATTACTTAATTACCATAACTATCTTAAGATCCGTATTTCTCAATGAACGCGAGTGATACTAATAATTCCGAAAGAATTAGAAGAAAACTATACTTGGATTATCGCGTTTTTCTTCACGTCGTGCGGCCGTGTATCGTAACTGTCGCGTGTGTACACTCGCGTGACTCATTGGTTTGCCGATAAAGAGGAGTTAGAAAAACGGAGGATGTGGAGACCTTCGAAAATTGTCGAAGGGTATTTTGCTTATTTGGTGCGAGAGTCGCAATTAACGGAGGCGTTGTTTCACCGATCCGCGGTCAACTTGAGCGCGAAACACGTGTTCCTTGTTACGTAAAACGAAACACATGGGTCCCCGTGGGACGGAAACACCGAATTCTTAGGCCACTTCCTTTGGCCAAAGAGGAATGCAGGAAGTGAGGAGCGAGCAGCTAATTTGACGCGAGATGAAAGTGTAATGGCAATGTTAAGGGGCTGAGTTAAGAGGGACAAATGAGATTCATCTATTCTAGTTCATTTAGCCGCTGAAATATCTCCAATGATTTTTGTTGGAACTGTCTACACGCGTAATTTTAGAGGTTAATTAAACGGAGTTTAATTCATTGTTAAGGAGGTGATTGGTAATTGTAGTAATTTAATTTCATTGAACAAGGAAAAAATAGAATTTTTGTATTTTTGGAAATTCGTATTTAAAGGGACAAATGAGATTCGTCTTTTATGTCTGCGTAATTTTAGGGGTTAATTAAACGGAGTTTAATTCATTGTTAAGGAGGTGTTTGGTAATTGTAGTAATTTAATTTCATTGAACAAGGAAAAAATAGAATTTTTGTATTTTTGGAAATTCGTATTTAAAGGGACAAATGAGATTCGTCTATTTTGGTTCATTTAGCGGCTGAAGTATCTCGGATAATTTTTAGTTTTAATGCAATTGTCTACGTAATTTTGGAGGTGAATTAAATGTTTAATTCATGACGAAGGAGGTGATTGGTAATTGAATTTCATTGAAAAAACGACGAAATCACAATTTTGTATTTTTGCAAATTCGTATTTAAAGGGACAAATGAGATTCATTTAGCAACTGAAATATCTCCGATAATTTCTGTTTTTATTGTAATTGTCTACGTAATTTTAGAGGTGAATTAAACGAAGTTTAATTCACGATGAAGGAGAAGTTTGGCAATCGTAGTGATTTCATTTCATTGAAACACCGACGAAATTAAAATTTCGTATTTTTAGAAATTTACATTTAAAGGGACAAACAAAATTCATCTATTATACCTGCGTAATTTTAGGGGTTAATTAAGTTAAGTTTAATTCACGATTAACGAGATCATTGGTAATCGAGATAATGTAATTAAATTGAAAAAACGACGAAATAAAATTTTTGTATTTTTACTAATTCATATTATAAAATACTCTCGAAGGGATAAACATCCATCGATTAATTATGTACACCATTACTTGAAATGTGGAAAAATTGCCGGATTATTCAAATCATTTAGGTACTCGATATCGAGAAGAAAGTCGAAGTTATCGCTTTGAAATGCAGATGATATCACTATGATTAATTGCCTCGAGTTATAGTTTTCTACTTCAGCATGGGAAAGAATCTTGACAGCTGGTTAAACAAGCCTCTCTTATCTTCCTGATATTAATTTAGTTCTCAATTTTTCTCGCCAATCACGCGTATACAAATTACCTCTGCAATTAGCTTACGTCAGAAATAATTAGGTATCGTACTGTGAAATTACATTAAAGAAAAAAAAAATATATATATAAGTTGAACTAAAATAAACGTTATTAAACAAAATATAAGATTACTCATACGAGATACAAGATTACTCGTATCGTTGTACTTGAAGATAACGAATCTATTATCTACGTTTAATTTGAATTAACAAATTAAAAATAAATCCTACATTAACGAATGATAATTTATACAAAGACAAAATTGTTACGCAATTACGAATATTATGGAAAACATTAAAACCGTGTGTTTTATTCGAGATACATGCTTCACTATCGTAGGAGAAATGGGAGTGAAATATCACGATGTGTTTCTTTTCGTAGATACGAAACGTAACAGAACAGAGGGCCTCTTATCATTTCGATGTGGCATTGTCAACAAACGCGAGACGAGAAAGGTTTCAGTTGATGTTACACACGATATTTATTCGTGCGATCTGTAACAGCGTAGAGAAAAGCCGTGTTGGCTTTACGTAATCGGTAATAAATACGACCGCAATCGATATCTCGAACTGACACCCATCGGTGCCGCGCCAAGCCGAATCGAGAATGGCCGATTTTCGACTATCGTGAAACAAAAATTGTTACACCATTTCTTTCTTTCTTTCTTTTTTCTCACTCGCAAATTTTAATCGAGCAATATTTTTCCATTGATATATCTCACGTGTCCGATTAATCGAGACGTTTTTAAAGACGTCACGATTATGTAATACCCTCGTCCCTATTGTAGATTATTTAAATGTAAAAATATGAGGAATTCTTATTGGACGATTTTATTCAGAGATAAGGATCGAGTGGTTTTCTCTTGGGTTTATTGTACCGTGTATAAAGGGTATATGGTGATAAATCAATAAGCACAGGGTACGTATTCGTTATTTCCACCGGAAAACACATTAGCCTGTGCTTTCGCTATTTTTAGGGGAAACGTGACACCGAAAACACTTTCGTGGTTAATTGAGTCGAGTTGAGTATTGGAGTTGATGTATAATTGAGCGTTACTCGTTGTTAAATGTGGAGAATAACGGTGTAATTGAAGAATTGGAGTGAGAGGATATCAGTGATTGAAATAAAAAATTATAAATCTAATTTTTTTACTTAAGTATTACTTTGAAATTTTTCAGTTTTAATTTACTTCAAATTTAGAAATTTGTTACTCATGTATTACTATAATTTTCATTTAGAATTTATTTGAAATTTCGAAATTTCTTACTTACGTGTCACTTCAAAATTAGCAATTCATTCGAAATCCCGAGTTTTCTTACTTTCGTATTATCTCAAAATTTTCACGTACGATGTATTCCAAATTTCGAAATTTCTCACTTACGTGTTACATCGAAATTTCCACCTTCAGTCCATCCGAAATTCACGGAAAATCCGACCAGGAAAGTAGCAGAGAGTCCGATGTAACGGTGAATTGCGAAACTTGGCGGGAAACGCCCAAGAGTGCCGAAACTACTATTACGTAAACATCTCTTGCTAAAGGTCCATACCACGTTCCTCGACTAATCGTTGTTTACCCAAAAATCCGGCAGAACCAACTTATACAACGAACTTCCCTCGTGACTAAAAACGTAACTTCGAAAACCTGCCAAAAACCGAGAAAAATAATTAACTACACCTCCAAATCTCTCCCCAAGAAAGTGTCTCGAAATACTTCAACGTTATACCCATAACATAACCTATCTTTCTCATGACCCGCGATGACATCACACCGAGTATCTGAAAATACCACTGAACCGAGGCAGAGCGAACTGATCGATTAAAACTTCTCACCAGAGAGCATACACGGAGCAAGCAAGTTCCACGACAAATTCCAAGTGTCGCATAAAACATTTGCCAAGCGAGAGAGTCCAACAATCCGTTCTTGAACTTGCACTAACCGTTTCATTGAACCTAACCTAACCGTTTCGAGACGGCTCGAAGAAACGACGCAGGAAAGTCCGGTTGTGCGAGGAAAAAGGGTGGCAATGGAAGATGCTGAGGTTTGGCGGGAAACGCCCCAAAAGGTGGACGAAGAAGAGAGAAACATCTGGGATGCATGGTGGACCGGGTCGATAGTGTGGCGCGCATCAGGCCAGTTACGTAAAAGGGAATAATAACGAGAGCCCGTAGACGCCGCGGAGGCATATTTGCCGAGATAAGATAGAGGCCGGCCGCGGTCACGTGCTCCACGGTGTGCTGTCAAACTCCTCTGTTATGTAAACTTCGCGCTTTCCTGGCGATTTGCCATTTATCGGCGGCCGTGGTGGCTCCACGGCATCGGGCACTCCGATTTATTTTCGGCGGCGCGAGCACGCGCGCCGGATACCGCTCCTTCCTTTCCCCTTATCGTTGCATTCAGCGCGAGGGAAATCATTTCCCAGCCACGCGACCCACACATACACACACGTACACACGTCGACCATTTCTTATCGATTGTACCTTTTTCCTCTTTTTTTTTTTTTCAATTCAGGCGTCGTCCTTTTTTTTTTTTTGGCTCGTAGAGTGTTTTGTTTCGTTCGTGTACGAACGTGGAACAGTGTTATTTTGGTTAACCGAAGGTCGTTTGTTGTGTTTCTTTTTTTAATTACGTAAGATTTTTTTGGTTATTTTGTTAGGTGTGAATTATGTTCGGAGTAGTTTCTGTATGGGTGTAATTTGGTGGAGGTTTTGGATTCTTCTGTTATTTACGAGGCGAGGATGGAGATATGGATTTCCGCTTGGGGTGTCTTACACGTGCACAATTTATTCTCCAAAAGGTGCAATTTTGTATACTTTCTTTCACTTTCCATATTGCGCTGTTATTTCTATTCTATGGCGAAAATGTAAGTTGCAGCACTGTAAGTAAATGGGAAATTTATATCTACACGCCTAGGAAGTAATTAAAAAAGAATGAAATTGATGGTTTTTGGCATATCGAGTCGAGAATAATACGAGCGTTAAAGGGTTAAATCCTGCATATAATTATGAAAGTAAAATAGTTTATTTGTTACGAATACTTTTTTGCAAATATTTTATATAAGTAATGGGGTTTTACCTTGAAATATTTTATTTATTTTCATTTTATACTCGTAATTAGTTTGTGTTTGTGTCTTCTCGTGTTGCTTCATTTAGGCTAAATAGAAATTACAAAGAATTTATGAAAACTTACATTTTCATTAGTATACAAGCTCGACGATGAGTTTCATAATCTACGATAAAGATCACTTGTACTCTCAAGCACGAATACTCGACGAAATACGTACTTATACTAATAAGTGCTGTTGTTAATGAGGCTCATAGCTGAAGAAATGAATTTTTACTTTGGTACACAAAATTTTGTCTTATACGTGAAAAAATTTTCATTTGTAATACATTAATTCGCAATTCTCTTCTATTAAACAGAAAATTATATTGACAAAATATGACAACAATCAAATTAACAGAAAATTCGAGTGTCATAGGAGAATAATGTATCTACTAAATATAAATTAGTACCAAGAAGATGTACCAATGTGATTCGACCAATTTCTACGGTAAGTTAGCAATAGAGTCGAGAGAACCGTGGAATAACAAATAAATTTAGCCGCAATCATTAGTCACCCAGGTGGCTGGCCACCGCATACACTATTCTCTTACGTTAATTCTAGAATAAAAGACAATTATCGAGCTCTGCGGGATCTGCTTCCAACACAGAGGCGCGGAGTTCGTACTCAACTCTGACCCATTTTCGAATCACGCCCGCAAATCCCCTACGTTTTCCATTTTCACTTCTACGTAACAAGAAGAACGATGCAAAGAAAAATTAGTGTCAACAATTCAATACACATTTTTCCATAATTAAATGGTTTCAATGTGACTGTTCAACTTTATTTCACACTTCTGCTAAAACTTCTTACAACAATTCTAATTTCTCCTTGGCTCAGAACTCGTTAACTAGTACTCATTAACCATTTATCTTCTTTTCTTCTGAATTTTACAGAAATTGCCAAAATTTGAATTCACTCACTGAGAATTCTCTTAGATTATTCGAGTTTATTGTTAGACCGTAATCACGCGCGTTGTTTCGTAACGACGAGATAAAACGACGAAAGTTCGCAAGAGGAAGAGGAAGAACGGCAGAAAACGGAAGGAGTTGTTCTGGCAGCGTTCGGTTTTCGGGGGCGTGCACGAGCGACCACGACATCCGACGTGGATAACGTTTCCCCTCTTTATCGTTACGTCGAGCGGAAAAGAATATCGCGGTCGTAGCGTTTATATACGCATCTGCAGCCGTGAATGTCGAAACCGGAACCACGTTGCCGATCATCCGCTCGCTGACTCTGATAAAAAAAAACTCCTTCCTTTTATGGCACCTTGTGGCCATTGATACGCGCGTTACGCAACATATGTGTCTATAGAGAGAGAGAGGGGGGAATGTTTTTTTTTTTTTACTATTGTTATATTTCTTTTTTAGTGGTAAATACGGAATACGTTGAAGTGTTCTTGTAAATGTTTATTTTAATACGTTGGTCTTATCTCTTCGTGATGTGATTTTCCTTCGTTCTCCAGATGAAAAATTATGGCTGATTGGAATTTTTAATTTTGAAGAGAGAAGCAGGAATTAATCATTGTTATAGAGGTTAGGTGAAAATTTAATGGTACAATATAACGCAATGGTATGGTGATAAATAACGAAAAGTAGCAAGTATGAATAAGTATGAAAGCTTGATGAAAATGTGTATTTCATTTACAATTACTCGTATTCAAAATAAACGAAATTTACAAAATTACAAAATTTATTTACAAATACGCAAACTATGGTGAAAAATTATTTAAAAAAATCACCGAATTGCGATTTTTTATACACAATAAACCGAGTGGCCACTCAGTTTTGCCTCGAACTCTAGATAATTTCCAAGTCACATACTTTTACAGAGGATTAAAGTAAATTAAAAATTCTCACATGTTCACTTCGCCGATAAAATGAATTTTCCATCTACTCTACACAAAATATAAAACTTTTACGTAATTCTGCTACAGCATAAAACTGAACGTTGAAAATCACAATAACCTACCAATGCCAAATATTTCACAAGACGGTAATAACACTTCAATTAAATTCTCTCTAATTAAATATCATCTTTCTCTTTCGAACTCGCGGCAACTTCGCTTTCGGATATGCCCAAGCTTGCAATTAAACGCGAAATACGTCTTTTTCAACAATCCGGAAGATCGGTCGTTAATTAAATTTCCATTGGAGCGTAGCTAGGAACATTTTACGCGTGGCTACGGCGTTTGTAACGCGAATCATCCGTGCAGATGGTATCCGCGAAGCGCTGCCAACTGAGTTCCCCCGGATTCGCCAGTTAGTACTTACCCCTCGTAAATTTCCGTACGCGCGGAATCTATTTCCACGTTATGAGGTCGTCCGGATTAATTTCTAATTCGTCGCATATATTTGCTAGAGTTATTTATCGCGCTATCCTCCCCGACAATTTACACGTTTGATGAATCGTCTTGTTAGTGATTCGAGAACGGTTTAAATGGCGCCCCATCGATTCCATCTTCCTCGAGAACTATAATTACGGTCCTGGTGAACACAAACGGGGATACTAATTGATACGACGAAGCGGAATAGGTCTTGGTTAACCGTGGAATTATTCGTTAAATTGCAAAAAACGGAATATGAATTTTTCAAATATCCACGTGACATTGGAAAAGTGAAAAAACTGGACTTTTCACCTCTTTGAGGGGAATCTGGAGCGCGGCCGAATTCGAAAAATTTACGTCTGGAAATTTTTGCTTCGAGCACCGTGTCACATAATCGTCGTCGATTTTCCAGCTTTTAAGAATATATTCCATTTTTACGTTTCGTTAAATTCTCCATATCTTAGGTTTCTTCGTTGAAACGACGTCTTCTCGCAATTTTCTGCTGAAGCAAAATTGCATTTTGCTTCGAACACTGTCTGTGTCGCATAATCGTCGTCGATTTTCCAGCTTTTAAGACGGAATACTCCATTTTTACGTTTCGTCAGATTCTCCATATTTCGGGCTTCTTCGTTGAAACGATATTCTGCTAAATTAAAATTGCATCTCGTTGAAATTGAACAAAGTCACGGTAACTCGTAGATCTCGATCACGGTCTACTCGTTCACACGTTAAATCCGGAGTTGACAGGATTAAACCGCGTTCTACGCACGTAACGAGCTTCCACGTACTTGCTGCCAAGATTGCGGCACGTTAAACACCTGTAACCCAACGGTGTGGCTATAGAAAAATTCCTCTGGACGGAGGCGTGGATATTCGGAACGCGTGCGATTATCGACGCGGCACTTGCACGTTTCGTAATGGCGCGCGCTCTCGCAGACCAGAGGAGGCTCACGTAACCGGCAGATTCGTTTTTGATTGATCAATTTTAAGTCGTTAATCGTCGTCGAAGAACAAAGGTCCCGTGGCGTTGCGTTTCGATCCTATGCAGATCGGAACGAACGGTTTATTTTCCCCGCGAAAATTATCCCGATTGATTGTTGACTCTGCGTTTAGCGACGTCGATTTCTGCGTTAGAGTGGATTTTTCGCTGCACGATACGACTGGTTATCTAATTTTTAATATTACGTAAATAGATAACCGCGATTCTTCGTATTTCCCATTCGTCGAACGAGTGTTAACGCAGCTGAATATCAATTACAGAAGAAAATACTTGTGCACGTTTATGTAGCAAGTATACCGATAAAGTTCACCGAATTCTAAATAGTGTATTACGTAAAATTTCCAAAATACCCAAAACTATTTCCAAAATACATAAAATTACAAAAAGTTGCAGAACCTATAAACGGAATTGAAAAAAAAAAGAAAAGAAACGTAGAGGAAGCTTAAAATTAGGATTCCACATTTCCCACGCACAACACCGAGAATTCTAAAAATACAGAAACTCCGCACTATCGTCGCTTATCTGAGAACGAACCATGCCTCCCCGATTGCGCGGCGAAACCACGGAAACAGGAAGCAAATATCACCGAAACGATCCTTCAGAAATCTCACGTGATACCCAGAGAAAATGAAACGTACCGACGAAAACAATTCCACAGAAGGCAATATATATTCACAGGTGAAAAGGATGAGCGTCGAGCAAAGAGCGAGCAGCACCAGCATAAACCACGTGGCCGCGCTGTGCTTGTCGCGTAACGCCAGCACGGGCCGAATCTATTTGGTTGTACAGATCGGCCGGCCGATTACGTAACGATAGATTTATATAAATGGTTACGTTGACACTAGAGCCCCGGCCGTAGCTGCCTCGGCCATCGTTATATTATCTAACGAGAAGCACCGCAGTTAGGTACGCCCGATACACACACTCCGCTGTTCCTCTCTGCTCGTGGAAATTGTCACGAGCATTTTAACTCTCCGAGTGAGATCGCTGTATCCTTCGATAAAGTACGATGGAAAGAAAGAAGAGAGAGAGAGAGAGAGAGAGAGAGAGAGAGAGAGAGAGAGAGAGAGAGAAGGAGGGAAACGAAGAATCATTTCTCACTCTCGAGTTTATTATTGTTCCGGAACGCGACGAATGAGTATAGGCGAGTAAGGTGGCGAAGAGTGTGAAAAGATAGGCGTTCGAGGATCGATCGATCGGGTGGAAAAGAGGCGCGATTTCGTCGGTTCGACGTCTGCGTCGTGTGGTGTGTACGCAAGCGCACCAGGGTCGACGTTTCTGTCAATTACATAATAAAAAGCGTTATGTAAGGACGACGACGAGCCGCTACGCATAAAACGTAGAGCCGGCGTGCTCGACGACGCGACGGCCGAACGAAATTAATCGGTTTGATCTTAGAGCGGCGGATACGTGGCGGAGTGGGCGCGTGTGCCGACTCGATCCCCGGAGGTCGACGAGCTACCGGCGAACAGCCCGACCAATAACCACTTCGCTGACTCGAGTGTCGGAGGGAATTAGGAGTTTGGAGGAACGTTCGAACCGGATGAATTTGTTAGAAAGCAAATGGAGAGCGGTTGTGGATCGAGTGGACGGTATTGAGAGGTGATTGTGCAAGAGTGAATTTGGACGATTGGGAGGTCCAAGGTCGAGAATTTCTTTAAACTTTTTAATCGCAGATTTTTCTCGCAATTAGAGTTAATGATTGTAAAGAAACGAGTAGATATTGTTTCTTTTTTTTTTTTTTTTAACACTAGGAGGACCTTCTGGGTCAATAATGACCCATTTGCAACTTTGCGAAAGTGAATTTTTAGGAGAGTAACATATGATTAAAAAATTAGATTCGTTGTACTGAAGATTGAAATCTTAAAGTCTTAAAAAATTTCTCGCGAAGTCGGAAAGTTGAAAACGATAATATTGACCGGTACCAAACATTCACTTTTCTTGGAAAATTGTCAACGAGGCAAACACTGTCCTTCCAGTGTTAATTGAAATTAAATTAAACCTTCCTATTTAGGATAATTACTATGCGTTGAGGTAGAAAAGTATTTAGTTTAGGTGTGATTACCTGTATATTGCTTCAGCTACAATAAATTAATAACAGAATACTCCCAATTTCAACAACTAAATATAACGCACATCTATCTTAACCTTTATTTCATTCAATATTCCTGCACCAACTTATTAATACGATTATCGATCGACAACGATTTCATCGAAGGTCTGTTATAATTGGTTTGTTATTGGTTGTGTTCGTCTGTGATTAGTTGTTGCGTCAAGCAGTCAACTTTTTCGATGTCGGATCATTCAACAGAGTTGCGACTACTGGCTTCGACGAGATACTTCAGAGAGCCGCTAGGAAATTGGAAATTAGGAGACGATTGGGAGATGATAGGTTGCGCGGCGTTCAGGATTTATCGCGTTGCTTTGGAAGAAGATTGAGGACTAATAGAGGATTAGAGGAGTGATTAATAGCGATGGGTTGTGGAGTTCATTTTCGCGGCGATTTGTTCTTGATGTTGCGGTACAGAAGAGTGTCAAATCGGAAATACTTGTAAACGCGTACACTGCTGTTTGTAAGTGTTATGTTCGTACGAAAGGTACCACATTCTTTAAATTACATTTCCAGTATTACGAGATTTCCAATTTTTGCAAAATCTTAATAACTTTTTGACAACACTTCAGGACTGCTTCACATTCGGCGAGTGTCGAAAATGGTGTAAGTTAAACTGTTTTAGATGTTGCTAATAAAAAATCTTCGAATTATCTATTTAGAACACTATTTGTGCTTTAGACTCGACAAATTTTCCAAAAATTGTTCTTTTTTACCATAAATTTCCACGACTGTAAAATCAGAAATATTTGTAAAGGTAAGTATTAGGACACTCGTTACATTTCCTCGCTAAAATTAATAACAGTTTAGGTTTGTTTCACATTCAAAAAGTGTCCTATAGCCTGATGCTATTTTTGTTAACGCGAAAATGGCTTAAGTTAAACTGTCGTAAATGTTGCTAAGAAGAAATTTTCGAATTATCATAAAATTAAGTAGCACTATCGCTATCTTATATGCTTACGTATAATTTGAATGTATAAAATTGTCGCGTTAGTCTTCACAAATTCTCCAAGGCTTAAACACTGTCCTTTCCTGTTTACAATCAATTCACGTTCATCCTCGACAACTTCTTCATTCCTCTTTCCTCGAAACAATCAATTCCAAGGGAAACAGAAACCACGTAAAAGTGCCGCCTACCACCATGTCGTATCACGAGTCTCCAACCACCTTTGGCGAAGTCCATGCTTCAGGAAGTCATTACCGATAGGAAGTAATCCGGGCTCCCAAGGAATTACGTGACTTCAAGGCGAGCCTGCGATTACTTCGTAACTCGCCTCCTAACCACTTCTCATGAGCCGCACTTTCGTTTCAATCCTTCTCTCCATATCTAAAATCTTCCCTGAAGCACCCACCTCTAACGATCCTCTTCTAAACCTGAAACTTGTCTCCGAAAATTATCCCTGAAATCTTAACACGTTCACTGTCACGCCAAATTGACACGTTTTGCTCAGGGGACCAGAAGAAAGTTTTCGTTATTCTAAGCATAGTATGATATCGTCCTTTATTATTATTGTTTTTTTTTTAATTTAGAATAATGTCCAGTTAGCTATGGTGTTCGAAATTTTTAGTCGACGATATTCGTTTTATTTTAATTACTCCGAACATTCGAGGCCCTCGGGTCACTGATGATTGCTGTGACCATTTCCGGTCACAGGTAACCAACGTGGCAGTGAACGTGTTAACCCTTTGCTGTCCGACTCGAGATAAGAATTTTTGCCTTCAGATACCATACAACGATAAATTATAAATTACAAAATTTTTTTATGCATTAACACTTTACCGACCGGTAGCGGTTGAACATTCTACGCACTTTCGACCGGTCATTCGGCCACAGATACATCGGTGACACCGGCTCTGTTTAGACTCTAGGCTATTGCGCGGGAATATACGCGCTTTTTCTTATACCTGTAGAAATGTTAAATCAAACTTTGACCGGTTAATAGGCTACCGGTCGGTAAAGTGTTAATATTGCACCGAAACTTAGTATTTTCTAACTAATATTACGCCGAAACATTGAAACAAAGGGAAACCGCGCGGTACTGCCCGCGAGTGACCAAACGAGCGCGGACTAACTGGACAATTTGTACCGTAAAGGGTTAAAATCTCGCGTCTGTCGATGATAATCCGGATCGAAGCGTTTACTATGGTCAGATTTTACTTCTCGACCGGCTATCGTGCGGCGGCGTCGATTGCTTCGAAGTAGCGGAGAACACTGCAGGCTGAAGTGGCGGCGTCAAGGAGGCCGGGAGAGTAGGTCAGAGGCAGCCAGGAAACTCGATCGAACGAAAGCATCAGCGGGGCGGTACTTGACCGTGAAAAATGGCCGTGTCTCTGTGCAGAGCGAAACGGTCAGTCTGGTCAGCGGATATCGTCGCTTTCTTGGCTTGGAGAAAGCTGCCGCCCTCCTTCTATTCCTCTCTGCTTCTAACAGTGCGTTCGAATAATAATTACGTCGCCTTTTCGAGGACACGTTGCAAAACGTGTACGACGTTACGAGAATTTTCTTTCACGCAGGATGCTCGGGATGTCGGTGAAATGTGGTCGAAATTAGGTTACGTGTACGTTTCAGCTCTTCAGTATTTTTCTTTTTTTCTCTTCTTGTTGGTAAAGCGAGTAAAAGTTGTCTCGAGAGTAGTAATTTTCTTCTTTTTCTTCTGATTCGGTATAAATGGCTTCGACGTGGCTGTTGGTTGAAACGAATGGAAAATAAACTACTGTGTTACTTTTACTATGAACTATTTGTTCTGTAGATAATACGGTCGCAGGAGTGGAATATTGTGGAGTTGAGAAAATTCTAAAATTGGAAGTTAAGTGGCGAGAGAAAAAGAAAAGTGTGTGTATTAGGTACCGAAGTTGTCGCAAATTTTCGAAAGTAGCACGTTGTTACGTATAGAAATAAATGGTATCACGGTTACACAAGTGGGCAGGGTTATTTCAGTGGTAAACGCAATGACGTAAAGTGGAATTTAATTTGTAAAACGATCAGAATACATCCAATCATGGCTGGCTAACGTATCGCTTATTATACCTGTAAAGTGTCGTTACATAATGTTACCGTTTACAACGAGCACCACGACACGCCGGTGAAACGTGTCAGCTGGTGATAAACAATGATTTCCGCACTCTGCTTCCAGGAATCGCACGGACCCGCGCTCTACCACGAGGCAATAGTCTGCTTCGACTTTCTACGCATCTTCATTGCTTATGCATACATTTCATCGACGCTTGAAAGTGTATGCGCCGAACGTTCGATTGATTCTCGAACTATCTGCGATTTGATACTCGAAATTTCGAGACGCTCATTTTTCTTTTTTTTTATTAAAAATTCTGGGAAAACGCGATATTTTAATCTCGACGATGTAGGAAATTCTGTACATTTCGAATTAAATGAAATTTTATTTTTAAACATTGGAAAAGTACCGAATCAAGTAGACTCAGAGCTAATTGAAAATTTGTCGTCCCAATGAACAACAAATTACGCTTGATTTTCGAGAATTGTAAATTTCCATCTTCGGTAGATCACGAATTCTCAGGTGTTGGCAATTTTTAGACTACCTCGATCATATTTAGTTTTTCACATCTCCGTCTTAAACATCCCGAAATTCTCCTTTACCACGCAAAATTCACGACGAGTAAATAAACCGTAAAAAGTACCAAAGAATGTCTCAGAAACTTTTTCCCACCCGTCATGTTCACATAAAAAATTCTCAGATATCAGTTCCACCAAAATGGCTCGTCCGTAACACCGGAACCTCTCTCCCGCCTTTCCTCAAGTTCACCCAGCGAATTCTCGGAAACGGTCGGTAATTCGCGAAGGGGGACACGCTTGGTGACTTTATTCGCGGCCATCAAACTCCGCAGCGATTCCCCCCCTTTCCTCCTCGTTTCCTTCGCTCTTTCGTTCCCCGCCGCGTTGCGTAAGGCGTTGTTCAACGCGCGTTGCAATTATTTTGGCCCGCGAACAACCGCACATCGCGTCTGGGAAATCAAGCGATCCCTCCACCTTTTCCTCTTCTGCGTTGCAGGAAGCGTCGCGAAGAGGAATTGGCGACACGATTCGCCACGATTGATGTAGGGAGACATCGCGTATGCAAAAGAACGCGAGGGACGCGTTGTACGATTTCCGAGGATGATGCAAACCGGCGCGTACGGAAAGAAATACTACGCGAGAATACTTTGGCAAGTGGCGTGTCAAGGGACGCTGCCGTCCCGGCGCACGTTCCACCGGCCCCGACACGTGGAGCATTATTGATCGTTGCCAGAATAGAAGGAGGGAATATAAGTATGTGCGGTGCACGCTGTTGATACGATGCACACCGCCTCACGCGTCGCCAACTTTTGCTGCTGCTGCTGCCGTCGCCTTTGCGTTAACAGTCCGGAGAGAGGAACTTGAATAAATTATCGCAACACTTCCATGGGATTGTACGAGGTGTCCATGAAAACGACGGGCTTCCTAGCCCTTTGAAGGTTGACATAAGGGAAAATAGGTTTTTTATTTTACATAGGTGAATTATTTTGTGTTCTTGTGAAAGTATCGTGAAATCGTCGATGTACGTGTCCAAAATTAAAATTTATGCAAAATATTTTGAGGATTAAAGCTTGAAATAACTGGGAACATTTTGGGCGGGCACATTACAAGTTTCCATGTTTCGTTGCAAACCTAGGGAGCTACTAGTGGAGGTGATATGAAATGGCGGTTTCACGGGAAAACCACTGGGATGGAAAGGATTTCAGTATGGGGACAGGAGATGAGTAAAACGAAGTACAAAATGTCCTATGATCGTGATGTGAAAAGTTCGTGTTTAACCCCTTAACTTGCACGCTCGAGTTAATTCGAGCGCGCTAAACAGGCCAAACTGTGCACACTCGAGATAATTCGAGCGGCGTTGTATTTGATGCTGCTATAATTTTTCACACTCGAATATATTCGAGAATTGAAAATAACAATGTGAAAGCTAAGAAAAAGAATCGTGTTATTGATATTTATCATTTACATAGGATTGTAAGCTATAATACTTATTTATTCGAAAATAAAATATAGCCTTTTTCCATGGAACAAAAGCGCAGTATATCGAAATTGTCCACTAAAAGAAAAGTTGAATGAGGAGTGATAACAAATGGAAAAAATGATAAAAATGTTTTTCACGAAATAGTAATTCGAAACGAAAAATAAAAAAGTCGATGGACGTGTAACATTGCAATATTCGGCTCTTTTCTGCAATGTGGATCAAAATCCAAAATTAAACTAAAAATTTTGATTAATTTTGAATTTTTTTTATTTTTTTGCCAAAACAATGTTCTAAAGTTTGTTTTTTTTACATTAAAAAAATTGATTTTTTTTGGCCGGTTTTTTTCAAAAAAACTGTGCGTTAAGGGGTTAATCGTAAGACTGGTGTAACAAGTGTTCAATACGGCCACCGTTTTTTCTTAGGGATATCTCAATTTTTTCCTTCAGCTGCTACGAATAGAAATAATTAAAAAAAAAGAACAATATCGATCTTATTCGGCGCATCAAGCTGAGAAAAATGTGAGCGTTAAAGGGTTAAATAGTATCACCCACTGTTGGATTGTTTCTAACAACACCCTATGGAAATAATCAAGTGAGGACAAAAAGGACTTCCACCAGATAAAGTAAACAGTTGCTAGGTATAAGCGGACCCCAACTTTCTTTTTGGGTGCCCAGGAACAGTCCTTTAGAACATTCAAAAGCGTAAAGACGCTTCCTCTGAGTCCGTCAATAAATAGCATATCACAAAGTTAGAAGACTATTTCTTTATCATAACCCATTTCGAATACTTACTACCTGAAATTAATTTACTAAAAATTACAATAATTACCGACGTACCTATCAAAACTTTCTCAAAAGAACCTCCATCCACGCATCGAATGGTCGATCCTCTAATTACGCTAATCAGCGTGCGTATACATTCTCGACACGTAGATCCTCATACAACGAACCCGCGAATAGCATTCCAATTTCCTAGGTGTTACGCGGTGCAACAATACCAGCGGTCTTATATCATCGACGAAAAGAAGAGGAGTTCGCTCTAAAATAAAACCTCCTCCCGCTGTTCCTCCATTCTCGATCCCGGAGCGGCGTTCTCCGCGATAGCAGCAGCGCAGGTAGTCGTGGACTGGCGCGATCGTGAGACAGTGGACATCGGCGGCGGTGAACGGGGGGGCGAGGGTCGCGAGAGTAGCGTCTTCTTGGTCCGTCTCTCGACATGCTGGTGCAGCTGCATCGGGCGACGCATCGCCGTTGGATCGAATGGACGTCAGCCGTTCCGGCGCAAACAGCCAAGCGTTACGTAAAGGTCGGTCACCCGGCCGCGTACTTCATCGCCGTGCTGTCGTTGCCGCTGGTGTTGCTCGCATGCTCCAAGTACAGGCGGCCCGTTAACTCCTCGCTTCTCGAACTCGACCTTTATCTCTTTCTCACGCCGCGCCTCCCTTCTACGGCCTCCTATGCCTCTCCTTTCGTGTTCCTTCGCGGTGATTTTTGAGGGAGAGAGGGAGGGAGATTGCTATCCTTTAGCTATGTCGAATAGTTGATTTTGTTTTTGATGGATTTGATTCGTCGTTGATTTAGCCAAAGTGAGGGACTCTGTCGAATAAAATTTATTAAATTCGTTTTACTTGTGAAAAATTGAACACCAAGTATGTGCCTTGATGCTGAAATTTTGGCCTCTGAGTGGCGAAACTAACAATAAATCGAACCCATCGGAAACAAAATTAAATATTCGACATAACGAACGGACGGCAATCTCTCCCTTTCTCTCTCTCGCTCTCAGTCACTCTCTTTATTTCTCTCCCTCTCAAAAATCACCGCAAAAGAACGAAAGAAGGCATAGAGGAAAAATAAGTAGAAGACTTTTTTAAGTTTCCTTTGGTTCAACGATCCAGATGCATTTTATATTTTGTTTAATTACGCCTAGTGCTGTTCGTAATTATCAAGGCACCCGTTACGTTCGCGCAGAAAGCACAGAATCAAAGACGGTTTATACCAGCGACATATAATAGGTGGGAAGAAGTATGAAACGAGAGGCAATTATGTGTTTGCATAAAATTTCAGGGTACGTTTGAAATATTGATCTAAATTCAGCACGAACTTATGGGATGACCTGATATTATGTAATTTCATCCTTATCCGGATAGTCTATTTATGTAACGCAGATGGACAGTTGGAATTTGTTGGAGTATATGTGCATTAACAGGCGATTTTACTGTAGTTTCTTTTCACAATAAATTTCAAAAACATTCACAACTCCTTGAAATCTTATTTATTCACCTAGATATAATATAATACACCTAGAAGTTCCTGGAAAAATAGCTCGAAGAGTCTGACAAACTCCCACTGTGTTTATTTACACACTAAAATTATTCAAATAAATTTTCTTTACTTTGGAAAAAATTTTCGAATTTCTCAAGTACTGCTCAAAATATCTTCAAAAAACTAGGCGTGCCAGCCCGTTGCACTCACCTTGACCGGATAAGAGTTAAATTATCAGCAAAAAAACGTATGTGCTCGTTCGTATCACTAGATTCCAGGTTGAATAATTTTTTTCCCCTCCGAATGCCAATAATTCAGTAATAACTGTTAACCCTTTCGTGACCGAGTGACTCGTTCCATGAATATTTTACTCGTCCACCGATCATCGCGTCCGTTGTAAATATTAAATCGCGATCAACTTTTGTTCGAGTGCTCAAATGGAACGTATTCGTCCGACTGGTCACGAAAGGGTTAAACATCGTGTTCTCATACTTGCGAACGGAAGCGTGCGCACGTTGTATAGATTATTTTAAGGTGAATACGATACAGGGTGAGTATGTACGCACACTATAATTAACCACGGGACAGGAAACTGTATTTCGGGACGTAGTCTACGATTTTTTATTACTTATTAGAATATTACCGTTCGTTTGAGAAATTGTGTACGCCGTCTTTAAATAGTTGAGCTTTTACATTTTTTTTTAGGTTAGGTAGCATTGGGTGGGAAAGTTGTGAAATCAATATAGTTTGCGTGGAAAATGAGAACAATCGTGTTTGCATAGTGGAACAGCGTTTTCTTTATCTCGATTAATGTAGTTCGTTGAATCGATTAAGGGAACAACGCGTTGTTTCGTTGACCGACTTGGAAACGAAGTTGACAGAGCTTCCAAGTAAACTTCACGCCGCTGCTGAATTTCCTAATTCGATGGCGAAGTTTGCGAACGGAACACGAAACGCAATTACGGTTGCAACGAAATATCGGAAGCTTTTAGAATTCAGAATTATTAGAATTATTAGACATTACATTGTTTAATTAATTTATACTACAGAATGCTCTTCAAGTCTCAGAATCTTCAATTGCTATCTATTAATAGTATTGTAACAACACCCAGTACGTAATATATTTAACCTAACCTACAATTCTTGCATTCTACACTTTTTCTAACCTCACTTTTTCACATTTCTTTCAATATTACATTTCACCGTTTATCGTTACATTTTTTAATTAATTTATACTTCAGAATGCTTAAAATCTCGGAATCGTCAATTGCTATCTGTTTATATAATTATAACAACACCTAGTACGTAGTATATTTAACCTAACCTACAATTCTTGCATTCTACACTTTTTCTAACCTCACTTTTTCACATTTTTTTCACTATTTCATCGTATTTCACAAGTCTCATAACCGCTTAATACCGTTGCTCGTTAACGGTACTTCAAGTAACACTGTTCTTTTCATCGCCTAACCTTTTTCGCGTTTCCACAGAAGGTCAGCGTGAATTTTCGCTCTCTGCCTTCGAATCTGAAATATTTCGTCGAATTTCCATCGAAATCGTCCACTCTCGACGATCTTTCTTTCGACATCCTAATCGTACGTCTAATTAATTATCCACGTTGCTCCTTTTATCTTCGCGTTTCTTGCTCGCTGCAGGCACAACCGGCCCCTTTCATGCTCTCCTCTCGATCCAGGCTTCGAGAACGACGTTTCTTCTCGCACGATTAACTCGTAGCGAATCAATGACGCTTTTTCCTTCCATTAACTTCTTCCTCGATATTCTCCGGTGATGTTTTTCGATCGCGAACCGGCTGTTTCGAGCGCATTCATCGACGTGGATACGTCGTTTAGTTACAGAGTTTAGATGCTACCCAGATTTACGAGGCTTGTAATAGTGACACTGAACGATCGCGCTGTGTCGACGGAAACGTTTCAATGACCGTGAAGTCTCGAGCCGCCTGTAGGCGTATCGACGTTGTTTGATTTGCAACTACAGGTAAACGGTTTTTCCTTGACGGGAGCGCCGTGAGTGGCAAGTAAATTTCATCGATCGGTCATTGTGTCGATGAATAATCGAATGAAAAAAAATTTCGACGCGATTTAAATCTTGTAATATATGAAATCACACGTGTTACCGATACAAATTGACTAGTGAAATATAGTTTCTGAGAGTATTTATCTCGTAGAAACATTTTTTTAATTCATGATTTTAGCTTCGTTAAGTTTTGCTTTTTTTCCTTGCAAATTTACACTTTTAAGTAGGAATTACGTTGGAAATACCAGGAAATAACCGGTAGAACGTCTAACAGTGCACAACTGCCGAGTTATTTCTCCTCCGTTCGTTAATTAAGTTAAAAATGCTCGGCTATTAAATAGAGGCGGGCTTGAAACGGGGAAGATGAAGATTTTCCAGTTTTTACGTACTGCGCGTCGGTGCACACACGCGTTATTCCGAGAAGAAATAAAATCGGTAGCCAGGCATGCAGTTGTTAAACTCGTTAACGCAGCCTCTTTAAACCGAGTAATCGAGTTGATTAAGTGGGGTAAATGTGTAATCGATTGCCCGGCGTGTGCACCTTGGCATTCGATTCTGCAGACAGGAAACGGTGATCTAATGCCTCCTGTGATACGATCGATCGTGTTAACAAATAAAGCTATTAGTTACAAATGAACGTCCATTTTTATGACTCGTTTCAATCGTGCCACCAGTCTCTCTTCGGTTTATGTAATAAACGCTGCGTTTATGCGTTTATAACCTCGTAAGAACGTTGCAATTTTGTTGGGAATTTTATTGTGTAAGAGATAGAGTGACTGATATTGTGACAGGATAAATTTTCACGATATCTGTTCCACGGTTCCATGGAAAACATTCTACGGTTTCGGGTTATTCCAATTACGAATAATTCAAAAAGGGTAATTTGGGAAAGTTATTACCATTATTTAAGAAATATAATAAATTTTCCAACAGTGTAACTGTGATACAAATTTAATACTCCTTTTCCTTTCGATTTATCTTAAATTTCACGCGTCTATTTATTTCTCTCGCGTTCTCAAGTACAAATCTTCGACAATTATTTGAAAAATTTATTCCTTCACGCATCCGTTTATTTTTCCCACGTCCTCGAATAAGGTATTTTGACAATTATTTAAGAAATTCAGTAAATTTTCAAACAGTGTAACTCTAACACTAAGTTTATTATTCTTTCTTCTTCCAATCTATCCCAAATTTCACGCATTTCTTTATTTCTTCCACGTTCTCAAATAAAAATTTCTGACAATTATTTAAAAAATTCGGTAAATTTTCGAACAGTATGAATTTCACGCATCTGTTTACGATTCCCGCGCTCCCAAATAAAAGTGTTGGACGTCGTCGATCTCCAAACGCGAAGAAAAAGCGCCTCGGTGCGTGGCCGAAAGTTCCAATAACACTTTTGCACGGGCCACGCTGATTCATCGGACCAATTTAACAAACATCTGGATCTCATACGTCCACCGATCACGTGCCTTGTATCTTCGAAGAAAAGGTTGTCACTTAAAGTCGACCAGAGCGTTCAGCTTCTAATCTCTTTTTCATGTGTCTCACGTTCGCGAAACACAGACAACGATACATGCATGATTTATAAGGGCCTGTTTGTCAGACGAAAACCTCCTGATACGCAGCATTTGGTTAAACGGTCAGCAGTCGAGCCTCGGTTTTTACCCTCGACAATCCTCAGAAGGTACTTGTCGGCGGATTATTACTTGCGTCTGTGTGAAAGTGTTGCGGAGCATTGCAGCTCGTAATTCGTTCTCGGAACGAACTTCTATCGATTGAACCCGACATCCTGCTCTCGTGCAACGCTCTCAGAAAGACCCTTTGTCTTTCTTTGCATCGGGGCTGTCCGAGGTTGAGGCTGGTTAACCGTGTTCTCTTGAAAATTCGATACTTCGAAATGCAGAGTAACTTTTCGTTTAATAATTCTTCACTTATAAATTAAAAAATAAATTGAACATTTCCTTGGACAAATTCTGGAAATTAGATTTCATTTCCTTAGATAAATTCTAGGAATTCAGCGTAAAGTTATTAAAGAAATTTATCTGATATAGTATTCTAAATGCATTGCAATTTTTCATTTATTAGTTCTTCACTTATAAATTAAGAAATAAATTGAACATTTCCTTAGACAAATTCTGGAAATTAGATTTCATTTCCTTAGATAAATTCTAAGATTTCAATATAAAGTAATAGAAACTTATTTGATATCGCTTCAAGTTTGATTACTCTACACTGCGTCGGAAGAAAGAATAAAATCTTATCAGCGATTAAGAAAATTGTACAAAACACTTTCTTGTGGTTGTATAAAACTTGATAATAAGTTCAATAGCAATATATTTTATTACAATAAGTATAAACACACGTAAAAAGAAATAATGATAATTTGATCAACGCTCTCTAAATATATCTCGCAATAAATTCTCACGTACTCACTGATATCAATAACAACGCGCTTCTCATGTTTTACCCCCAGTTACCATGTATGATCCGCTCGTTTACCAAATCTCGAGACGATTCGACATACTCACTACATTCACGCCATCACTCACATCTTATTATTAAACCAATTCCACATTTCTAAGAAAAGATCGTATAATACATTCTAAATGCATCGTAACTTTTCATTCGTCAATTCTTCCCTTAAAAATTCGAAAATAACTTAAACATTTGATTCGATAAATTCTAGGAATGCAACGCGAAGTAACAGAAGTACATTTGATATCGCTTCGAAGTTTGATTATTCTACACCGCGTCGGAAGAAAGAAGAAAATCTTTTCAGCGTGAAAGAAAATTGTGTAAAATACTTCGCAAGAAACGATGGTATATCGTAGTAGCCGGTAGAAAATTTCTCGTCCCGACTACAATAGCTTCTCCACAGGCTTCCTTGATATTCGCAAGAGTATCCCAAGCAAATGTTCGACTCGGTGATCACAAAGAATAGGACAGTTTTACGTTTCTTCTTTTACAACCAGTTTCTCATTGACTGCAGGAAGTTGAACATTTTTCTCGTTTAAAGTTGTAAACGTCATTTGAACGCCGGCTCTTTCTTCCCCTCCCCCCGGGGAACATGGAATTTTAAACGAGGAATTTATGGGCCGCGTTCGCTCGTTAAGGATGTAAGCGCTCTTCTGCCCGTGGTACCGCATTCAGAACGCGCTGTTAAGGATGTAAGCGCTCTTTTAACTCGGCTTCTTAGCGACGTTGACCCCTATATAGAACGCGCTGTTAAGGATTTAAGCGTTCTTTCAACTCGAACGTTTACCTCTAAACGCATCTGCGAACCGAGCGTTATTCCCCGCCGATTAAACGATCGATCGCCATTGTGTTTCTTCGTGATCGTTAAAACGACATCGTCGGACGCGAAACTGCTCCTAGGAAGAAACGACGGAATCGTAAAACACGTAATCAAAAATGATGTTCCTCGAAAGTTTCGTAAATTCGAAAAGAAGTTTATTTACGTAGGTTGACTGAGAAAAGTACTGTTTCAAACTTTTAGTTCGTGAAGTGATAAAAATTTTGATAAACGTGATTAAAATTGAAAGTTTCTTTTTTAAGTTTCTCTCTGAAGAAACATGGCGGATTTGAGTCGATAAGAAAGGCATCGGATTAATTTCTACGATGGCGGATTTGAGTCGATGAAGTCGTCGAAACTTTGTGAAAAAAGGCACCGAGTTAACATATGACAACTTGTCATCGCAGAGATTCTGGCGAAGATGTGAGAAAAAATTCATCGTAATCCTAACTTTCGTTTGAATTTGTAAGACTGAGGATTACGAAGTGTGATTAATTTGTGTCGGATTAATTTTTGTTACCTGATACGGTACTAAAATAGAAAATGGCTGACGCTTAGATGCATGGTCGGAAAAGAAATCTAATGTAAAATAGAGTTTTCATCGAATTAATTGCACGAATGTAACATCCTAACGTTGTAGCAATGTAAACGTTAATTTCTATTTGAACTTTTATCATCTTTTCTCTTTTTACTCTTTCACGGAAGGGATTAATTGCACCTGAACGAAGTGAAAATTGAGGCTGTTGCTGAGGCAAAAAGGTGATTGTACACGGTGGCTCGGAAAATGCACTTAAAGTTATATGAAGTTTCACGTGAACTCTTGCGGTGCACAAAGAAGCTGTTGCATTCAGTGATTTGTAACAGCGAGCCGCGCGAAGGAATGCACTTTCAGCAGACGTTGGATCTTAAGGGAGAAACTTCGTTTTCAAATATCGTTCTTACGCAGTCACTTTTTATTTTTTCCTTAATAAACCAATTTTTTTAAATTTAGAAGAAAAAGAGTAGTGAACTCTGGATTTTAAGTGAGAAAATTCAGTTTTAATCAGTCACTTTTTCTTTTTTTTATTAATAAATTTGTCCAT
>NW_017100164.1:359637-361367 GCF_001263275.1 Habropoda laboriosa
AAATATGTATGTTTTTATAGAGAAAATAATACCTTAATGTTAATAAATTTTTAAAAAGAAATTGTCGTTCAGACGTAAAATTCACTGCTCGAACGAAGATAGACCTTTCCTCCTATATTTTTATTTCCTAGATATCCATGTCGGAAGTACGATATCGATTCTCCACCAGGGACAGAAAACATTTACCTTCGTGAAACGAGCATCGTCACGAGTCTTCGTGACAATTTTACTGAACGTCGCGTTCAAGTTTACATGCAAATTTCCACTAATTTCTTAACCCATCCACGTATATTATGAAGACCTTTAAATTGAACAATCGAATTGTATTTAAATATTCCGATATGTTGCTAATTATCGAAGTTTACATAATTGAATAATTTAAATAATCATAGAAACTGATAAAAAATGGTCTAATGCATTATTAATCCGAGTTACATACGGCACGCTTCGAAACTTCCGCGTGTTCTAAGCCATCAAGTAGACTTCAAATACATAGTTGCATCTTAATTTTGAAATTTAACGTCATTTAAATTCTAATTAGAAACTTAACGTCATTTACATCCTAATTAGAAATTTAATTTCACTAATCAGATTTTCTCCAGAATTACAGACTTAATCTACCAGAAATCCCCAAACATCATTCTTTAATTTTTTTTAAGATCTATGAAACATAAAAATGAAACCCATGATAAATTCCTAAAGACAGTACCTGTCGAATTTTTTAATTTAGATCAGTATTTCCAACGAAGCATCAAATTCGACAAAAAAGACAAAAATACCTTCTCATTCCACAAAATTTCCCCATTTTCCTCGGTAAACCCATTATATCGTCGCTCTCTTCAATTGTTTCAATTTCTACGAAACATAAAAATGAAACCCATAACAGACTACTAAAGACAGTAGCTGTCGAATTTTATAATTTCGATCAGTAACCTCCAACAAACATTTAAATTCTTAAAAAATACGAAAATACCTTCTCATTCCTCAAAATTTCCCCATTTCTCTTGCCAAACCCATTATATCATCGCTACAAAATTCCCCTTTCATTCAAACATTTCCCCCTTCGACACGAACTTACGTTACGACCTAACACTTTCTCGCACCCCTAATTCTCGCCAAATTTCATTTCCACCCCCTCTGATCCCACATTCTCCCAAAAGTACCCTTCCACGATAAAAAATTTCCCAGATTTCGAGCCGATGAATCACTCTATGTACAAATAGCAAAATAAATATAGACCAGTGTGCAGATATTTTCGTACCGACTGTATACATATATATATCCTCTCGTTCTCATTCTACTTGACCATTTCGTTCAAGTTCAAGACCGCCGTGCTTCACGTTAAAACCGTCACTGTCATAACCGCTGTCAGTTCGACGAGAACGAGTTGCACGTTGCTCACCGCGCGACACAGAGAGAGAGAGGAGAGGCTTGTTGCGAGCGTGCGAATTTGGGCAGCAGTGGCATCGGTCGATGCAGGCGGGACTGCATCCTGGCATTGTGGGCAATGTCATTGCCTCCGCGGCTAGAGGCCCTTGCTTGGTCGAGGACGAATTTCCGGCACGCACGATCACCGCCAATGCCAAGTCGAACCGATTCATCATTTATCAACGTTGACCGCGACTCCGGTCGCGTCGTAAATCTTCTTTAAACACGTTTCGCGGATTGTCGCGCGCGCCGATTGTCCGTTCACGACAATGTATGAATACTCAATTGTACGGGTCACTTTT
>NW_017100164.1:361423-363164 GCF_001263275.1 Habropoda laboriosa
GAATTCGACATTTCATTTTTGTTTGTTTGTTTTTCTGTGTGGTTGACTTATTTTTGAGAGTTTTGCGAGTTTTTTTGTGTTTGTGATGGATTTTTTGAAGGTCGAATCAATGATTGCGTGCATCATGTGGTACGATGTTCTTGTTAAGAAAAGAATATATTGATTCTGCGGTAGTTTTTTTTTTTTTTTTTTTTTTTTTGTAAAAAATGTGCGGCACGTAGAATTTCTCAAATATTAAAGAATAGGCTATTGTTCAGTCAGTAAGGCAAGGTATCATAGAGTCACCCCCAAAGGGTCTTCGAAACCAATGCAATTACCGAGGCCTCTCGGTACCTGACCTTCCGAACGAGTCGGAGAGTCAGAGTTGACCTGGCCGGGTTTTCCCCCCTTGCTGTCAAATTTCCATCCAGCAAGGACCAGCTTCGTCACCCCCGCTCCAAGGACGTGACGCGCTCCGGGCGCAATGGAAGGGGGTGATACGGGGTTGGTCACTTAGTAATTTTAAGAACCTCCCTTCGCGTCCCTTCTTCAAATTTTAGAAGATTTGGAGAAGGGACGACTCGATAAGAAGGCCGACTTAGCTTAAGACCAGAGAGTGTTAGTACACAGACCAGCAGTTACATCAGGAATAATAAAGATTCAGTCAGACTCTCAACGCAATACATTCAATCTTCAGACGGCACCTAGTGCAATATTCCAAGTACGCGGAAATTAGTACCCGAGTGCTTAACAATGTCTGTCAATTCTCATCTTTGTTAGTATAATAGAGATTGATTTTTTGAATGAAGAGCTTATGTTTTGAACGAAGCTACAAGTTGAGTAACATATTTTGATGTTAATTTACGTTTCTGACTTATTAAAAAAATAGTGGAGTACTTATTGGTACAGAGGTTTATAGTATCGTATAGGAGCTGTTATTGAATTTTGATAGGATATTAAATAATTCTTATCACCGATACAGTTTGTTATATTTTTACATTTCCAGTATCACATAAGTTTCTGAATTTTTTTAGCACTCATTAGCAGACACATGGAAAACGAAACTGTACTAAATTGTACTTTATTATAAATTACAAGTTCCACGGATTTTTTTTGATTATTGTAATGGCACAGAAACTTGATTTTTTTGTCACCAATTTTTTTGTCACTGACATAATTCAAGAAATATGACATTTTTCACACAAATTTCTAATTTCATTAGTTTCACATCAAATATCAGATCAGACTATGCAATCATTATTCAACTATTATTTTAATGCAAACATTGCACCGCTCTCCCTGTAAAATTGACATTTTCTTAGAATTATGCTACCAATGCCAAACAACGATATCCAAAAAAAGAAGTCTCAGTGAATGTAACTTAACAATTCGATGCATCTAACCCATCAATCAAGGAAGACGTTTTTCTTCCTCAAACAAATAATCAGTATTTAAAATCCAATAATTTATTCTCCGAAAAATTCTTCATTTTCTATTATAGCCTTCTAATTATATTAACTATA
This sequence comes from Habropoda laboriosa, assembly GCF_001263275.1. Taxonomy (NCBI): domain Eukaryota; kingdom Metazoa; phylum Arthropoda; class Insecta; order Hymenoptera; family Apidae; genus Habropoda; species Habropoda laboriosa. Next base: position 362,926 of record NW_017100164.1, read on the forward strand.
AAATAATTCTCAGTTACAAAGAGTGCACCTTACATTTACATTAAATATGAAATAATTCTCAGTTACAAAGAGTGCACCTTACATCTACGTGAAATATAATATAATTCTAAATTACAAAGGATGCACGGTGGCGTATTCGAAGAATGCGAATATTTGACTCGTTGCAGATGTCCGCTTAGCGTTCCCAAGAGGAACGGATGCCATCGTGAAATCGTGGCCGCGTACAGGCCTATTTCGAG
>NW_017100164.1:363179-365912 GCF_001263275.1 Habropoda laboriosa
GGGTAACGCGAGCGTCTCGCTCATAGTATGTAGTAAACTTTACCTTGAGCAAATTATAGGATGAAACGTTGCATTAGCGCGATCCGTTTGATCGACACTCGCGAGACGGATAACCGCCGTTCGAACTGTTTTGTTTACTTTCGAACCGGTCTAATGCCGGTGATTAATACCGTAACGAGGAATTAATTGCCCGTACGTGGCGGGAATTTCGTCGTTTTTTACTTTCATCAGTGTTTAACGGAAGTTCTTCTAGCAACGCGAATCGTGGATGCGTTTAGGTTAGAGGAATATTACGAAACAGGCCCAAGTCATATAATAGAGATACTTGCGTTCCGCGCTGTACGGGACTCGGGGCGCAAAAAGTTAGAGTGAAATAGAGTTTTCTTTTTCTTTTTCGTATAACGGTAAATATTTTATGTAATTTTATTTTCAGATAGTTTGAAAGTATTTTATTTTGAAACGATAGAAATGTGAAGTTTTCTTTATTATATGTGTAGAATAACTTAAAATGAAGGTAAAGGCAGGTTATACGTAAAAATCGCGTTATACGGTCAATAGGAATTTTTTGATCGCGCTATAGGGTCAATAGCAATTTTTTTAATGGCGTTATAGGGACAATAGCAATTTTTTGATCGCGTTATACGGGTTTTTATTAATATTTTTCGAGATATTTAGACTTCTTTCTTTGAACGTATTAAAAAATACAAATTTCATCTAATAATTAAATTTTGGAGTATTATGCAAAAATAGTTCCACGTTATTGTAAATTAAGTAGACGCAACGCAAAATAAGTGATGAATTGAGTATTTTTATATTTTCGATTTATAATTAGATCATTTTCATAATCACATATACCTTCTTCGAAGCAGACTTGCTCTTTAAAACGAGCTCGTTCCTTCCTTGTTATGATTCACAACAGTCGTAAAAGACGTGAATTCTCTTTTTAGATAGGATATCTGGTTAAATGATTTGTATAATTTCTGCATCTCATAACAAATGCTTCACTTCCATTAATATTCTCATAATTATTGAAATAATTCTGACGGATCTCTCGAGAGCGGATGTTCGATTTCAACTTGAATAACAAGACTCATCCATTGAAAGATCCTGCCGCAAGCCCGGTCAGTTGAACGCGGAGAGCGACGAGCATTCAATTTTGCTGTCCGCCGGTTTATGTAAGCCAATTAATTAGTGCGGTTTAATTCGACCATGCCAATTGCGAGCTTTCGCTCGCTGAGATCGTCGCGCATTCTCGGTCGGTCTGCACGTTTCAACGATCCTCTGGACAACCACTTTGTATTCCTCAAACTGAATCTCGCGGAAGACCGAATTCGAAGGGAAAAGAGTTATTTCGCCTCTAATTCCAGTTTAGAATTCAATTTTCTTTCTATTAAATTAATAGCAGCGGAATGACGGGGAGAAATTTGCGATGAAATAAATTTTGGAAGAAGAATTTGCGGAGATAAAATTTACGAAGGAAAAAATTGCGAAGAAAATATTTTGGAAGAAAAGATTAGCGAAGGAAAAAATTGTTAAGGAAGAATTTATGAAGAAAATAATTGCCTTTTTATTGTCACTAAATCGTTTCTTTCATCTGAGGAATGAATTATCTCGAATTCATCCATTGCAGGATTGTTCTCTTTATTTCACGATGGAAAGAAGTTTCCTAGTTTCCGATTTAGGACAATTAAGGATTCGCTGGCGACTAGCTAATATCTTAATTTACGTGCACCTTTATAAATTATTCAGACGCCTTCAAAAGGTTCCTCGAGTAATCAACATTTTCGTCGCGGATCCTCGATGACGCGGACGTTTGTCGAATAACGATTTCTCAATGAGGATTGTGTAACTATTTGAAGAGTGCGATTCGGTCGTATGGATTTCTGTATTCACCAGGGGATTCTTTGACACTGATATGGGCTTAAGTGAAGACACGCTTGATGCATAAGATAGAAACATTTGGTCGTTCTAATGGTAAATTTGGAAAACTGCAGTAAATGCATCGTTTTATTTATTTCCCGTCAACGTAGGTATAATACGTTGCGTTTCATAGTGCAAAAGTAATTTTACATTAATTGACAAAATGGTCTTTTTCTCTTCCGAAAAATTAAGATTTTGCAGTTTGGCAACTTTACCATTGGAACGACACTTTTCTATACGTAAATAATATTAATATTCCTGTATATTATAATAATCGATATTGAAAAATTAATAGAGATAGAAAATTGCTTCGAATTCTATTTTTCCTTTTTTCCAAAAATTATTAGAAAATTATTTCGAATTCTATTTTCTCCTTTCTTTGAAAAATATTAGAAAATTATTTCGAATTCTATTTGTTCTTTCTTTGGAAAAGCATTAGAAAATTATTTCCAAATTTTTTTTCTTCTTTTTTTCTTCGTTTGGAAAAATATCAGAAAATTATTCCGAATTCTATTCTCTTCTTCTTTCCAAGAATATCAGAAAATTATTTCGAATGCTATATTTTCTCTGCTTCGAAAAACATTGTACATTCCGAAAGTAACGAGCGTATCAATTCCCCTGTATTGTTACGTGAAATCTTTCCCTCAATTTAATCAACGAGGCAAGGTAATCGTTGAAACACAAGGGACGATCTTGTTGCCAAGAGAACTCCCGTCTGCAGCTACGGTCGGGGGCAATATTCTAGCGATGCTTTACGTCCGTGTTTCCTCCTGTTTCAGCGCCAAACAGCCCACTCCATCTTAGCAACAGGGC
>NW_017100164.1:365925-366457 GCF_001263275.1 Habropoda laboriosa
TAGGCCTCAAGCTTCCCTCACGGATGCTGATCATGCTGTTAGGCTACGACCGGATTGGGGCAAGGTGAGAAACTCCTTCTTGCTATGGTACATTATCGCGTTAGGATAATACGTGACCAGCGGTGAACGCATGAATAGCACGTAATATATACTACCTTTCATAACCGTTTCTCTACATATTTTTGGTTTTATCGTATTTAAAGCTTTGATAGATACATTTTTTGAAGAATTACATTCTTACAGAGCCCTAAGTAGAGAATTATTATTTAATTAGAAATTTTAATAATTGGCGAAATAAGTTGAAATTCTTGAATGTAAATTTGTTGACATATTTTCTTTGTGTAATATATTGTTGGAAAATATTTTTATTTAATTATGCTCCGTGTATTCGAATTGGTAGTGTATATTATTATTAATGTGTAACCACGAGAGATTCCTTTTTTCTTACATTGAAATGTTGAGTAATTCAGTTTGTGTCACTTTTGTAATTACATCTTTAATTTGAAATATTAAGAATATTAAAATATTATAT
>NW_017100164.1:367024-377001 GCF_001263275.1 Habropoda laboriosa
TAATATTCTAATATTAATACTAAAAATATCATGATTATAATTCCAGAGCATTCATTATTCAAACATGTATTATTCTAATATTCTAATATTAATACTAAAAATATCATGATTATAATTCCAGAGCATTCATTATTCAAACATGTAATATTCTAATATTAATACTAAAAATATCATAGTTACAATTCCAGAGCATTCATTATTCAAACACGTATTATTCTAATATTCTAATATTAATATTAAAAATATCACGGTTACAATTCCAAAGCATTCATTACTCAAACGACATGTATTACATTATAACAACACATTATTATTTAAATGACTGAAAGATACAGTACAAAGATAACAAGAAGACCTATCGCACATGAATTACTCGAACAGAATATTCCCCTCACGTCTAAAGTATATTCAATCGAATCTTTTGCGTGGAAAGTATAACACAAGGAGGCAGTGTGTTTCTCCTACTTGGCACGGTATTCGATCAGATGTTTTGGCGACATATTGTCCCTCTACCCTTAACCCAATCCTGTTCCAAACTAACCGAAACCACGCGTGACGTACTATCCCTAACCCAGATTCGAGCGTTAGATTAGATCTCTTATCCAAAACAAGCTTCTTGTCGAGGAACGTGACGAATGGCAAGGATTTTCTTCCAGTTCTGTAACTTTTACGTAAAATATAATAGATTCGGAGAATTCGGAAATAATAAAGTGGGCTGATATTAGAAAATATTTTTTAATTGAATTTTTCTGGAAAATTTGTCATGCCAAAAGTTATTAGAAAATTTGTAACGTACGATTTTCTTTTCGTACGTGTACTATGTAGAGGAAGAAATGTAAAACTGATTTATTTGAATTAGGTTAATTAGTTTCAAAATTTTTTCATTTTATGATTAATATGTGAAATTAATACGTGAATTAAAATATGAAACAATGAGCCAAGGTTTCGCAACAAATTCGCAACAGATTCGCATTGTAGAAGCTACTTGCAGCGCTGACGTAAGCAGATAACAGTGTGAATCATCGTGCGATAACATTGTTGCTAACAATGGAAGTGTCGTGCAATATGAACGAAATGTTGTTCGCATATCACCTATAGATGAATATTAAATAACAATCAAACGAATGCTTTATTATTTTATGTAAAGGATGCTGTACTCTTAAAATATTTTATTCTTTTCTGTTTCGGTGATTTCTATGGAAAATGATTCAGTAAAGAGCGAAGAATCTCTGTGCCACTTTATTCATTCCATTTTACGTTACAAAATAGCTTCTTTTTTTCTAAAGAAATTGAGTATTCGAAATATATTCCTCCAGAAATTGAATAATTATTTCTTTCAAAAAATTCAATACTTATTCGAAATACATTTCTCCAGAAATTGAATACTTATTCGAAATATATCTCTCAAAAAATACCACAGTTACTCTTTAATACTCTTTAATTTCTCTTTATATACTCTTTATTTTCAAACTATATTTAAATTAAATTACATCCCTCTATATTTTCCTTCATTCCGTCAGGTATCTAAATTCACCTCCGAAAAAATCCAGAAAATCAGAAATTACAATGTGATCGATTATTAATTCCTATTGGAAAAGCATCGTGTTTCAATTATTTTTATTATTTATTTACAGGGTCATTACAGAAGAGGGGTGGCTTTGTCAGCACTGGGTAGACACGAGGAGGCGCTGTTTGCTCTTTGCATCAGCGTGGCCATCGACAAGAATCCTCAAGCTGTGCGTCACGAATTGATCAAGGTACGTCGATTTCTAGATCTCACATTGTAACGTAAACAACGTTCACCTTTCGCTCTTTAATAAAAAATAATTAACGCAATTATTCGATGCATTTCTATTTGGCAAGGTTTCGAATTACAGATTCGCGCCAAATTTTATATCGAAATTTAAATAAATATTTCAAGCATACCTTTAAATTTTACGAGAAAATAGAGCCGTTATTCCATCGCTGTAAAACTTCTTTGGCTTCTCGTTCAAATATTTTTCGCTTTTTACGAACTTACGGAATGACATAATAACAAGTATCGATCATCTTGATTAATCGAACGTGTTAATTGTTTGACGAAAAGTTACAAATGAAATTAATCACTTTTTAACGACGCAGTAGAAGCTCTTAGATAGATCAAGGGTCGCAAAAATATCGTGACATTTTTTATGTTTATAAATGAAGTTGTACGAAGAGATCTAACGATAACATTTAATGTCTTTTTTATTGACATTTAATAGGGAAGGAACTTGATAAACATGATAAACACGTCATAACTTAATGTACTGTTATCTCGTGCTAGTTCTATCTATTGTCATTGAATTAACTCATTATATATCGTGCTTCTCCTTTTGATAAATGTTAATTAAAATCACATTATAGCTTTCTATTGTATCGCATTTGTTTTGATACCATTCATGTTTACCTTGACATGTAGTTTGATATATTTATATAAAAATAAATAAGTTCAATTTTTTAATTATCGAAAATTATTAAATCGAATATCGTCTTAATATTGTAAACATACCTTTCGTCCAATCTTATAACAATAATCTGTTTTATAAGCAAATCAATATTTTAACCTTCTAACCTTTATTAAACTACAATTAATAAATCACACATTGACTAGAAATAAAAGCGTACTTCTTCCACGCTGAAGACAATGCATTTATTATCTCTGAGTTAATCTAGTGGGATCTAATAAACTCAACGTCATAATCTTCATTCTGTCATTGATACAATTATTATAAAAATAACACATCGTATCAAGGAGGCTCGATCTATCTTACCTCTGATTTGTCAATGAAATTTCAGAATATTCGCTAGAATAATGCAAAATTAAAAGAATCCTATTCTGACTAATTTCCAATAAGAAATTTCAACAAAGAATTCTAAATTCTCAAAACGTCATAAAAATTCTGTTCGGGTCGCGTAATGTTCGATGCTCAAGTGCCGAACCGGTACGCGAGTTTAATCACACCTTGATTTATTCAGTGTGAAATGCTAAGAACTAGTTTTATTCGCAACAGAGTGATACTTGAGGTGATGTCGCGACGAGACTATCAAAATACTAATTTTCGTAAGATCAACTTCCAAAAAAAGGACGCGCTTCTGTTTTAGTTTTATCCGCTCGGCCAGTTGCTGATTGGTGGCCGATTTCTTCTGGGGGTTGTAGGTGCTGACTCTTCATTGGAGGAGGTTGTTTAGGTGGGACGCAGCTCTTTCCAAGGGAAAGGGACTGTTGCTTAACATTAGAAAATCCCCATTTTCGGGTTTTTCCCAGGGGTTGCCGCGTGACTTTCCACCGACTGACCTCTGCATCGGTACCTCGGTCTGGCGGCCAAGTGTAATTGAACAAGTTTACGACGATAATCCGCCAGACCGAGGGTTCGTCGCGATTTCTTGCGAGGCAACAAATTCCCCAGAATAATGCAGAATTAAAAAAAATCATACTTTGACGAATTTCCGATAGAAATTTGCGGGGAGAATTCTAAATTCTTAAAATACCATAAAAATTCATCAGACATATATGTCGTGTACTCGCGTCGGTTTGAGTTATGTTTCAAACTTGGATCACGAGAGAAAAATCGGACTGTTTTCTAACGAGGTCTGAAGCGATCCCGGAATACCCTTTCTCCAACGTTATAATATAAACGACTTGATTATGCGTTCAGCGCTCGGACTGACTCAATACTTGGTTGTTTAACGTTCAGAATGATACTGATTCGAAATTCAGAGGAAGTCACGCATCTCAGCTACTGAGGGCGGAGTTTAATTTTGGAAGTGAAAAATGGGAGAAATAAGAACATTAAGTATTGGTCGTAGGGTGTGGTGGTGGGAAGTGGTGGTAGAAGGTGGTGGTAGAAGGATGAGGTGTCGGGGTTTTGGGGAATTCCGAAAAAAAGGAGATAGGACATGAGAGAAGGAAGACACTAGTTCAGTAATTGGAAAATCGGGACAATGGTTAATAAACTGAGTTCTGGTGGTGAAATTACCGAGGGTACGCGCTTAATAACGGCCCCGGCTAATCCTATGGGTCGCGGATTCTTCAGGCCCGTCTTACAATTTCCTTAAGCTATAAAAATAAAAGGAGAAAGGCTCGATGCGAAAATAAACAAAAAAAATGTTCGGTACGGAACAGATGCTATTTTGTCTCGTGTGTTTCTTAATCTGTATTTCACCCTGTTTAGTTGCAAGGATTTTCACTCATTCTATCTTTTCCCCTTTTTTCTCCAGTAATGACAAAGTATAACGAATTGAGAGTAACAAGATCAACTTCGTCACTTCGAGCAAAACTAATTATCTTTGATCTTACATTAGTTTATCCCTTAACCTGTATTTTACCCAGTTTAATCGCAAGGATTCTCATCCTCAATTTCCCTCGTTCCATCGTTCCCCCTTTTTTCCAATAATGAGAAAATTTTAATAAATTGAGAGTAACAAGATAACTTTCAATTAAGCAACAAAAACTCTGTCGATATCTTGCCAAACGAAACGATATCCGAACCCATTCTCGACGACTTCGATTCACGAGTAACTTTCGCAACGGAACGAAATCCTCCGGAGTGGGATCCGTTAGCGTTCATTCTCATTTTAACATGGTCGTGAGCGATGCAACGAGCCCAGCGGATACGCGCGAACGAACGGTACAAACGAGCGAAAGAGATCAAGATATCGCGGCGGAGTCACGAACATACACAAAAGAAATGGAGGTCTGTGCGCGCCGGCATTTCCGGTACGGCAGCTAGTGGCGTAGCTTAATGACTCGGTATGATAGCCGTCAGGTGAGTGACCCGTGCCGAAGCAAATGATAACCATTCGCGAATAGACACGCCGGGTTTGCGTTGCGTGACGCGTGCTCCTCTCGATTCCCATTTTTCTCCGTTTCTTGCCGTTTCAACGAGGCTCGTGTGTAGCGGAAGTACGAAGAAACGCGAGGGATACGATAATTGGAAGAGAAATGTAGGTTGGTTGGACGTAGACGCGAAGTTGTTTAGGGGAACAGAAGTTTTTAACGATATTGATTTAGGAGGAAATGACGTAGGAAATGACATTTATGTAGTAGCCTCGGTTTCTGTTGATTTTTCAAATTGTTCCAGTGTCGTGAAATTTTTTCATCGCTGAGAATTGTAAAAAAGTTTGAAACGGTTGAGACGGAGTAAAAATGTTCCCACTGAAAATTACGATCTGTCTTTTCCCTTTTTAATATGCACGCGGTGTGTAAAATTTGCCGTAACAGCATTTGGTGCATAGTTCATCTCTAAGTATATCTTTAGGTATAATTTTTCAGAATAAAACTGGATGCAACAATCTGAAGATCAGATTTAAAATTTGATAATGAAAACGTTGTAAAATTAATATTCTCACATTCGCGCGCAAAACAATAGCTCCTCGCTTCGTTGTTTACTTCGAGCGAACGAGACGCGCATTTAATGAATTGATTATTAATTACCCACAACGACGATCCTTGTCTTCTTTGTTCTTCGATACTCGCGGCCAATAAATCGTCTGAACATCATTGGTTTAAATTGAACGAACGTCTATTCTTATCTGCACGCTATTTTTAGCAGCAAATCGTGTAAATTCATCGAGTGAAATTAGCACGACTTTTTCCCCCGTGCAAAGTGAACAGCTGAAAATGTAAAAAAGGGAAAAAGAAGGATCACGGGATCCATTATCGTCTATAGCGTGCAACCAAGTACGGTACTGTCCGCGTCAAAGTCACCTTTGACTGGAAAAAATTACGCGTCCCAGCGGGCATCAAAGGGTTAATTAAATCCGATTAAATCTGATTCCGCGAGAAAGAGTCGCGATGACCGTAATGATTATACCGTGTGGCATTAGCCGAAGACCTCGTCACGCAGCCAGTTGCCTTTTAGGCGGACTCGAAACCGGCCTCGTTTCATCCTTCTCTTTCTCGGAAATCTCTAATTAACTACGTCGCCGGCAAAATTGACACTGGAGAAAATCGACCGGGTTGTAATGATCAATTAGCAAATTTACGAAACTCCTCGACGTTTCTGAGGAGTTCAGAGGAAGTTCTTCGGCATTTTTGCATTTTCATTTTTTCCGTCGATTATTCTTGTTCGGGTGTACCTTTATCCAAGAGGAAATGAAGACTCTGCGTGAAAAGGGCTGCAAGTGGGAGTAATAAAGATTTTGAGAAATTTTTTATTCACTTATTGACAAACTATGTTATTTATTAAGGGAAAATGAGGAAAGATTAAAAAAACCAATGGCACTTTTCAGTCTTTAACCTACAGAAGTCTGTAAGAAACAATTTTTTACTTACCAACGAGTGTTATTTATTAAGAAAATATGTCAGAAGAAATTTCTTGCATCAAGTACTAAAAGTTCAATATTACAAGAAATATTGAAAATCAAATGGCACTTTTCAGTCTTCGATCTGCAAAAGTCTGTAAGAAACAATTCTTTACTTACCGGCGAGTGTTATTTATTAACAAAATATACCAGTATCTATTTCTTACACGAAACACAAAATGTTTAATATTATAAAACAAGATGAAAGTCTCAGTGACACTTACAGCCTGTTTCCTGTCCACTCTTCAAACGTCTAACTTCAAAAATACCCACAAAAAGAGACAAACATTGAACACGACGTTTCAGCCATCCAAGTTTCCTAATTTCAGCGTGAACAATCGTCGAATAAATTTCGTCCAAGTCATTTTCGTTACTTCGTCGCGTAAAGAAAAAAGAAAAAGTCGCAATTTCCGTGGGCGTGAAGACAGACGAGCCAAGTGGGGTGTAAATATTCCGTGAATTGACATTCATGAATAACTGGAAGTATCAGGCCGCGCGTACAATTCAATACTTTATTATATAATAAAGCCGTGAAGCAACTCCTACGCGTTCTCGCGACGAGAAGAAGATGAAAAAGGTAACGGGCAAAAGCGAGCAAATTTATTTCCCTGTTGACCTCCCGGTTGTCGTATCAATCGACGATGCGACCATCGTTGCGTTTCCAATAAGGCTCACCAGGTGACTGACCCAAGGCTAGTCTTCGTGGAAGCAAGGCCAGCGGTAATTACGCGCGACTCGATACCTTCGTCTCTTTAAATCGCTGCTATTGTTTCTCCGTTTGTGATTAAGTCGATGCAGCTGAGGAATGAGGGGTTTTTCGAGGGTTTTCGGGTTTCTGACGGTTTGATAATCAAATTTGAACGTGGTAACACTGTGCTTATACAGTATGCGTACCGGAAGATCTTTTTCGGTGGAATGATCTATTACACGAAATGAAGATCGAGACGGAATAATTAAGAGAACTTGATTGGTACGATAGAATGATTAAGAGAAGTTAATTGGTACGTGGAGAACTTAATTTTGACACTTGATTTTGTAACACTGGAGGTAGTGGTGGTCCACACAGTTTCATGATTGAAAATTAAACTCTGACGGTGGAAAAATTAGTGAAGTTTTAAAGGTTTGGGAAGGGTAAGAGTGAGAATGGTCAAATTTAGGAAGTTACGGAGGACATGTAGGACAGAATGACTCGGAATTCGTAGGATAAGGACGAAATTGGTTAACACGTTCAGGACAGCAGAGAAATTCTCAAAACACTCACTATTGCCAGGGTTTCTTACGACCGAAGCGTGTATTATCATTGATACTCAATTTTTCAGTGTGTAATCTGAAAATGTGGCGACTCACTATTGGATCACACTCTGCTCGATCTTTTTTCTCATCATTTTGGGTGGGTCACACCGTGCTGAACGTGTTAAAGCTGTGATTATATCGCGAATCGACGTTCTGCACACACTCACAAGAATCTGTATACATATTCCATTGTTTTGACGTATGTATCATACATACTAAGTTTCTCAGTATATGCATCCACTACAGCCTTAGAAACAGAACGAGGTATCTTTCCTACAAATTTTTGTCTAATTTACTCAAAAAATTCATAACTCGTGTAATTTTCCAAATTTCGGAAAATCTTTACTGATAAAGAAAAGACATAAGTTAGAGCAAATTTCTATTTCATACTCCACGTTAATATTTTTCTCTACATCAGTTTCACACAGACGATTTCCTCCAATTAGATCCGCATTGATGATCATGATCGACGATCACTTCCGTCAAAACATCGAATCGCGATCAATCTCTCAGAAGCACGTACAGAATCCTCTAATCCAGAGCACGTGTACACTCCCAGAAGATTAATTCGCTGTGGTAGATCGCTGTAGCCAGTGCAACAGATCGATGTATCGGTAAAGCGTTCGAACCTAACGGTTGGTGACTCGACGACTTCGAAATGACTGTAGAATATGTTTAGCGACGAACAGAATCGACAAGCCACGGTACAAATTGAATTTCGAACGGTCATTATGTAACGGAGAAGATGGTAGAATCATTGACGCAAGCTGCACCGGTGTATACTTATGTAAGATCGAGGAATCATTCTTTTTCGCACGCGTCGCGACGTTCGAGTAAACAGTATACAAAACTCTCGCTGTTTTTTTTTTTCGCTTTTGTTGAAAATGTTTCCTATTGTGTCTGGACATGACCTAATCACCTCTGAGGAAGTTGCACAAAGTGACGCGAAATTTTGCGATCTCCTCCGTTATTTTTCTTTTACTTCGTTTTGTAATGCTGTGTGTAACGAAAGTTTCTGGACTTTGAGTTTGAGAATTTATTGTGGTGATATGGAAGATTGTGAAAGGGAAATCGTGATATTTTTGTAAGTTGGCAAATTTGTCGAGTAACTTCTCGAGGGTAAAATAAAATTAATTAAATTCTAAAGTAAAATACGGGAATATATTAGTATAATATATTTTTCCCTTTTTTGGTGTCTCTTTTTGACGCTTAAAGTTCTCAAAGATCCTCTTTTCAACGCTTAAACTTCTCAAAGTCCCTCCTTTCAACGCTTAAAGTTCTCAAAGATCTTCTTTTCAACGCTTAAACTTCTCAAAGTCTCTCCTTTCAATGCTTAAAGTTCTCAAAGATCCTCTTTTCAACGCTTAAACCTCTCAAATTCCCTCTTTTCAACGCTTAAAGTTCTCAAATTCCTTCTTTTTAACGCTTAAAGTTCTCAAAGTCCGTCTTTTCAACGCTTAAAATTCTCAAGGATCCTCTCTTCAATACTCAAAGTTCTCAAACTCCTTTTTAACGCTTAAAGTTCTCAAAGATTCTATTTTTAACGCTTAAAATTCTCAAGGTCCCTCTTTTCAACGCTTAAAGCCCTCAAACTTAAATTCTCTAAGGTTCAAAAATTCGCGAAATAACCCGATATCCGATACTTTTCCTTATTTTTCATTGGTAGCATGGAAAGGAATAAACAATTGCAAGTGTTTTAAAGGAGTATTTTTGCATAAAGTTGCACAACGATGTTCTCTTAAAACGTGAGACTTTTAGTTAAGCGAGGAGATAGGCTTCGCGATAAACGAGTATCTCGCGATAGAAGAAAGAGTGGCATTCAATTGCAAATCCCCGTTTTTGTTCGTTACAAATTATTTCGTCCGAGTGTGGCAGTCTTTTAATAGCAGGACGTTCGAAATGAGGAGTAACAATTTGATTTATCCAAGGTCCTGAACTTGGCCCGTACGACAATGTCGCGTTTAGCGATGCTGTAAATCACTGTAAAGAGAAACGACTCGTAACACTGTTGCATCGCGTTTAATAAATTACCGTTGCACAATTACCGGGCTCGTTGTTTCTTGCTGAAATTATTACAGATCATTATAGATATTACGTTATGTAATAGTTATTGGAGAAATCGACTGCTTCGAAGTAAATCTCACGTTCTATTTCTGTTAAGAAACGCGAGGCAGAGTTATTTACCGCGGCTTCTCGTTTCCTATCACTTCACAAAATTCTCAATTCCACGGAGATTGCAATATTCTGGAAACAAAAACGCTTGTTGTGTACACGATTATGTGTGTTAATCTCTTGCAACAGAAATTTGTAAGAAATTTCCAAGAACACTTTTTCAAATAATGAAAAACGAAGGTTTAGAA
>NW_017100164.1:377087-403043 GCF_001263275.1 Habropoda laboriosa
GCTTTATTTTTATTTTATAACAGAAATTTATGAGATTGTTGCACCTAAGTACACATTTTCAAATTAAAAAAAAGAATTTAACGTTTAGAATATTGTGGACATTTTTTGCCCTTTTTTGGGCATTCTAGGGCTAATTTAAAGCGAGAGGCAGCGCTATTTACATTTTATAATAGAAATTTATGAGATTGTTGCATCCAAGTGCACTTTTTCAAATCAAAAAGAAAAACTAACGTTCGGAACATTGTGGACATTATTTTACCCTTCTTTGGGCGTTTTAGGGTTAATTTAATGCGAGAGGCAGCGTCGTTTAATTGTCGCGAATTATTCCGTTGGCGAGCAGAACATCTGCAATTGCGCCTCGTGATTTTTCCTTTTACCGGTTATCGAGACGGACGTGAATCCTACTTACAAAGATTTACGGTTGCGGATTTGCATGGCACACAGGCTCGCAACAAAGAGACATCTCTATCGCGTTAGCGGCGACGCAGAACGCGTGCGAAACCTCGACGACAGTTGCCGCAGAGAGGAGCGGCTTTCACCGTTCGACCGCATTAGAATTACAAAATGCATCGTCTTGTATTGTCTTCAGGTGCTGTACAAAGTGTTGTCGTCCGGGCATCGTCGTTGCAGCGTGCCGTCCCGCGCACCTTACAATTTAACCGAAGGTGCGTCACGCACCAGGAGTCGTCACCAGTTGATGAACCCGAAAAGAAATCGGCGGGCGGCGTTGAACGCGTCCGACTGCGAGGACAATAGCAGCGGCGGCGAGGAGGAGTTCAATCAGGTAACAATCTCTTGCGACAATTTTTCAGATTTAACGCGGCCAGTTGACCTTCCACCCCTTCACGGTCTAATATAATTACGAATATTGGAGTCGATGAAACTCATATTTTACACGTATCTTTTCGCGTGTATCGTTAATTCTGATTGCTGATGATGAGAGGAAACGAAAGAAGAGAAATTTTCAGATTTATGGTGGATTATCAATTTTTCAACCGATTAGCGTAGTATTTGACATTTGTACGAGCAGACTCTTGGAATTCAATTAGCAAAAGAGGGATGTAATTCGGTTCGTTTCATTCGCGTCGATGAAATTCTAATTTCGTCTATCAAAGTCGAAATTTTATTCTATGCTAAGTCTATGCGAAAGTTTTAGTGCCTCTGAAAAAGACACTGTGTGCCTCTTCCTTGCTTAAATTTTCACAGCTGGTATTTATACTGAATATAGTATTAATATTATATTATTAGTATTCTTATGCCAAATAATTAGAAATGTAATAAGAAATAAATGCTCATTCCTCGAAAGAATGCGTTAAGAACTTTTGCATAGACCTAATATATCAAATTAAACGGAGTGAAGTTCATTATCGCCTAATTAATTTTTGCTCTATAGTTCTTTTCAATTTTAGTAGAATCAGTTTTCACTTGAATAATTTCAGCTTTTCCAGTAGAATTCCTTAGAATTTCCGCTTTTAGAAACAACGCGAAGAAATTCCTATTGACATACTATACTCCTTATTTCATCCTCTTGGTACAGTATTAGAAGTACCTTCTTTTTTAACCCTTTCGAAGGGCGTATATATACGCCCTCGAAGAATGAACATTCATATACGAAGAGCGTATATATACGCTCTCGAAAAGTGGGCGCTCGGGTACGAAGAGCGTGCATATACGTTCATACCATATATATACTTTTCTTTCTTTTTTGTTTTTGCGACACAATTATCGTTTGCCAAATTTCATTTAAATCTTACAAGACAGATATTGGAAACATATGGGAAGCAAAAATCAGATATGACATGTACCTCAGTGTCGACTAGTCAGTAATGCGCTCCGTTCATAGCGATCATATTTTGTCACAAGCGCACCGTAGCGAAAAGGTTAAATGTATCATTTGGACTGAAATTTTTTTATATTCTTGAATATTTAACAAACATTAATAATCTCTGTATACGGGAACAAAATTTGTACGATTTTTTTAATGGAAATCAATTATATTTTTCATGCACACTTATGGAATTTACGGGTCAATTTGATCCAATATGCAGTGACCCTCACTAATACTCTTTAGAACAGTAGAACTTTCTTTAAATTCGACTTAACGACTTCAGTTTTGTTTCAGAAGTTATAAGGATCATTATACTAGATGTCGTGTGCAAAAAGTTTTGAAGAAATTGCAATTTGTAGGGATCGCGAAGAAAATTGCAAAAGTCACATTTGACAACTATTTCATCCGAGCCCGTAATGAAAATTTAAAAAATACGTTTTGTAGATTTATGTCAATTATACACAAGCTGAGAAATTTCATCGAAATAACGATTGTGAAAATCGCACTATTTCACGACTGATTTTTTCTATCAAATATCGAGACACTTCGGTTTTAGAAATAAGGGTACCAGATTTAGCGCAGGTGAGATCGAATTAAACGAACCAACGTGTGTCTTCGACGTTTATTGCGTCCTAGATTCTCTTCTTTCCTCTGAAACGATTCTTCACTTACATAACCTCACTTCAGATGTTGAATTTTTTAAATGCAACGTACTTGTAGCTGTACTTCTTGATAAACGAGCGATCGTTTTAAAGGTGACATCATCGTGTTGGTAGTTTCACGCTGACTTCGAAGCTGCGATTGAACTATCAAACGAACTTGCACCTCTCCACTTACGTTCATTATTCATTGAAACACTTGATAAGATTTATTTTCTACATTCATTATCCTTTCGCGTACACGACGAGGAGTAAAGTGTGCAACGTGTTTTCCTTTTGTTGGTATCTCGGTTTATACTCCAGCTGGAAACAACGAGAAGTTACACAGTGTGCTCCTTATTTCGTTTTCTTTGGTAGCGTGGGAGGTAGTCTAAAGTGAGTGACGAGAGAATGGTTTTCAAACTGTTTATTCCCGAAATCCTTTTCCGTACTAACGCTGGCGACACACGAAAACGGACTGTGTCCGAGGCAACCGAACAACAAACAGCCGAGAGTTGTCCGAACCGAGGGACACCCGCGCCCGGTTCGTGCCCCTCTTCGCGAGGCGCAGGCCGAGCCATGAACAAGTGCCTACAGTAGTGTTAGAATTTGCATTCATTTCTTTTTTTTTTTTTTTTATGAGAGTACAAATGGGTTTGAGAAGTTTCGAGAGCTATAGTGAAGCTAGTATTCGATTTTTGTAGAATCCTTAAAAAAATTGGGAATGTGAATTTAAAATAGCCATAAGAATCTTGAAAATTGCGAATTAATCCTTTAATCCTGACAACTGTTCCGACAGTTTCGTATCAACAACATTAGGTCAGCTTGATAAATTGAATTCTGGCCCAAAATTTAATTACTCGAGATTAAAGGTAACTTCGAACCTCAAGGAATAATTAAGAAAAAGCAAAAACAAACGTCTCATAAGGCATTAAAATAAATCAGAAAATATGAGAAAGAATAGAGAAAAAAAGCAGGGAACCGATCGTACGATGGAATACAAAGGAAGTAGCAATTACTACTTTCTTCCTTTAGTTTCACACACTTTTTCCCCAGTTACGCCGCACGGTCACCAAAAGGGCGCGGAAACGTTGACTGGGTAGACGGATCTAAACGTTGCCTCGTGGTCCGGATGGCCCACGCCAGGGAGCAAAGTCGGAGCCAGGCAGGATTTTTGTCCGTTCGATGTCCACACAAGGGAGCGTCTTGGAGCAAGTATCCGTTTTTGTCCATCAAATCGTAGATCGGCCCTCTTTTTATCCTTGCTGGGGGTCCCCTGGGCCAGCGAGACTGATGGAGTGGGGGGGTGAGATAGTGGGGAAGTCTATAAGGGATGGTGACGAGGGAAGTGACGAGGGCGCTACTCTGGTGGCCGCTCGGAGCACTACCCTCTTTACGGGGTGCGCTACAGCCATAAGAATCTTGAAAATTGTGAATTGGTCCTGTAATACTCGCAAGCGTTTCGATAGTTTCTTTGGTACAGTGTTAGAATTTGCACTAATTATTTTTTAACGAGAGTACAATTGGGTTTGAGAAGTTAATATTCCATTTTTGCGAAGTTCTTGAAAAAATTGGGAATGTGAATTTGAAATAAGTGTGAAAGAATCTTGAAAATTGCGAATTGGTCCTTTAATCCTCACAAGTGTTTCGATAGTTTCACATTTAATATTCAGGTCAACTTGATAAATTTAATTTTGGGAATGTGAATTTAAAATAGCCATAAGAATCTTGAAAATTGCGAATTAATCCTTTAATCCTGACAACTGTTCCGACAGTTTCGTATCAACAACATTAGGTCAGCTTGATAAATTGAATTCTGGCCCAAAATTTAATTACTCGAGATTAAAGGTAACTTCGAACCTCAAGGAATAATTAAGAAAAAGCAAAAACAAACGTCTCATAAGGCATTAAAATAAATCAGAAAATATGAGAAAGAATAGAGAAAAAAAGCAGGGAACCGATCGTACGATGGAATACAAAGGAAGTAGCAATTACTACTTTCTTCCTTTAGTTTCACACACTTTTTCCCCAGTTACGTCGGTTATCTTCGCCACCTGCTAATTACCACAGCGACAGTAATCATCGTTTTAATTATCGTACCCTCGATTACCCGTTTCGTGCCGTGATTAATCGTTCTGTTTGCTCCGCGGAGATCAGTGCACTTGTCCAATTTCGATTGTATTGCGAAGACGCTGGGTGTATTTCTCGCCGAAGGCAGGGCACATAATTAACAAACAATTTACAATTATTATAGACGGACTGGAAATACGGATATCGCGGTGGTAATAAGCGGGCTGCCTCGGCTGCAACTTATATAAACTCCCGATGTTTCAGTTACTATCGATCTCGGAGCCAGGATAAGCTCGACTGGTGTTCGGTAACCGGTAATCGTTCGCCACGTTTAATTACGAACCAGCCTTGTTAACCGAGCAACCGATTTTTTTCTCGCTTTCTATTGTGCTTTCGAGTCGTGTTGCAATTTCTTTCTTGTCCTTTGTTCCGTTTATTTCAATTTCGGTGGTTCGGTTTGAGTCGTGTTGCAATTTCTCTTTTACCGATTTCGGTGTTACAATTCGTGTCGTGTTGTAATTTCTCTTTTACCAATTTCGGTGTTTCAATTAGGGTTGCATGACAATTTCCTTTTTGCCAATTTTGGTATTTCTGTTCGAGTCACGTTACAATTTTTCTCACCTCTTTTTCTTTTAGCAAACTTTCGGCATTTCAGTTCGAGTCATGTTACAATTTTTCTGTAACCAATTTCGGTGTTTCAGT
Source organism: Habropoda laboriosa (assembly GCF_001263275.1). Taxonomy (NCBI): domain Eukaryota; kingdom Metazoa; phylum Arthropoda; class Insecta; order Hymenoptera; family Apidae; genus Habropoda; species Habropoda laboriosa. Next base: position 382,326 of record NW_017100164.1, read on the forward strand.
TCGAGTCATATTACAATTTCTCTTCTACCAATTTTGGTATTTCCGTTCGAGTCGTATTACAATTTTTCTTACCCTTTTTTCTTTTATTAAAATTTCGATATTTCAGTTGGAGTCATATCACAATTTTTCTTACCTTCTTTTAGCAAAATTTCAGTTCGAGACATTACAATTTTTCTTTCATCAAAATTTCGGTACATACGACGACGTTTAATTTACAATTACAGGAAGAATAAGAAAACATTTTTTTCTTGTAATTAAAAAGAAATCATAAGTTTTGGAAAATAGTATATACCCACGAAAAAAACTGTGAGAAAAGTATTATACCTTCCATGAAACAGATGGTCAATAAGGATATATGATTACCAAACAGTCAAGTTTCTCACAGAAAATGTTGAACGAAACTTTTCCAACCAAAGATGCATTAATTTTTTGTAAATACGTGAGAAAAAGGGGGGTGAATGTGGTTTTCGAACGAGTCTGAACGATAATGTAATTGCAACAACGAGAAGAGAAGGGAAAAAAAAAGAGGCGAAACGAAATATCGTGGAATTAGATTTCGAACAGATTCTCAAGTTGCGCAACGATCCATTAAATGTTACGCAAGCTCGCGGCGTGTCCCGTTGCGAATAAAGATGAATTGTATTTCAAAGAAAAGGAGCTCTAATCGTGTCAATCCTAATAATTTGAGATTAAAGTTCGCGCGCTTAATCCAATTATGCTTGTTGATTCATTGCAGACTGTTAGCAGAAGGCTCCTGTCAACCACAGCACCACAAAACAACACGAAGTTGCAGACTGGCCTAGATCGTCTCTACCAGGACATTGAAAAGTTGAAAAGTAAGTTGAAATGATCGTTGCATATAATGTTTATTCGATTTTCGGATTATTTATCTTTCTTGTATTATTATTGTCAATGGTAGTGTTTTAATTGGAATATTTGGCATTTGATTCAAGCTGGCTGAAAATGAGTGAAATTTTATTCAAATTAAAATAGTTATTACTGACTGAAAATGAGTGAAATTTTATTCAAATTAAAATAGTTATTCTCAACTGAAAATGAGTGAAATTTTATTCAAATTAAAATAGTTATTCTCAACTGAAACTGAGTGAAATTTAATTCAAGTTAAAATAATTATTATTGACCGAAAATGAATCACTGTGTTACGCAATGAATTTTTATTCAAGTTAAAATAGTTATTACTGACTGAAAATGAGTGAAATTTTATTCAAATTAAAATAGTTATTCTCAACTGAAACTGAGTGAAATTTAATTCAAGTTAAAATAATTATTATTGACCGAAAATGAATCACTGTGTTACGCAATGAATTATTCGAATATCAATATTTATCTTCGAATAATATTTTTCAAATATCGTTACCAGTGTTTATAATTTCTCTTACAATTAGATTAAACAGGAATTTTCATGCGATAAGAAAAAGAAAAGAAAAATGCTCCATGTTTTTCAAGCCGGTCAGATTGTCGACCGCCGAATGTAACTGTGCTTTCTCGTGAAAAACGAATTGCAGCCTGGAAAGGTTAGGCGATTACATTTTATCTGACATTTCGTATTAATAACCGGCGTTGCACATTTGCCACGATGCGCGCGACTGAATGCGTGCCATTGATAAACGTATCCTCAATCTATTTAAAAATAAAGTTCATTCAACACTCGAGCAAGATGAAAGAATTTGCTCGCTAATTTGCTGTGCAACGTTTCCACATTTCCCCCCCCCCCCTTTTTCTGTGAAAATTTCTCTTCAAATTTTACTCTTGATACACAAACTCGAGGACTTAGCTAAGTAGAAACTGATCTCGAGATCTAAATACCAAAATGAACAATTTCGAAACGTTCACCGGAAGTTGTTGGACTCTCAAGAAACTTGGCTGAACGTCGCGGAAAATCTAAAGTTGTTCCAAAGTTCGAGCGCATTGTGCAAATTCTCCTAATTGGATGTTCAAAGTGTTTCTATGGAAAGTTGAGGACAATTCTCGAAACTGAAAGCGTCTTCTTAGGTCAAGCACAGAGTAATTCTAACTCTGCTGCGAGTTTTATCGTCCCAAATGGCTACTAATGAATTGCAACTATACGAACGATGAACAACGTGTTGTGGACATAATTATTTGTCGTTAGAAAAGGTAATGGTAATAAATAAAAGGAAATTTCCATAATGGAACTTAACATCTTGAAATTATTCCTAAACTATTCGTTGTAGGAAAAACTGTATGATACAAAAATTGCACGATTTCAAGGGAGACGTACCTACAGTTACTCCCATTAATATTCGGACACTTTAAAATTTTCACTACAATCTCGCATAAAAAAATTGTAAAAAGTGACCTTTACAATTTTCCCCGCGATTCCCACAAATTGCAATTTTTTCAAAATTTTGCGTACACATAGTATACCAATCCTTCTAACCTCTCAAAAAAATTCGAGTCGTTTGGTCCAATTTTAAAAAAGTTACACCGTTCTAAAGAGTGTTCGAATGTTAATGAGAATAATTGTACATAAAATGCTTCACCGAAGGAAAACATTGATTTGATCATTAGTTGAATAAGAGAAATTATAAGGTAATTAAGTTTGAAATGAAAAATTGTCGATGTGAATAACTATAGACACACGGTGGCCAACAAGAGCGTTAATTTTCACAGGACTCGAAGCGAGGCCTGCCGAGATTCTCCTTCCGCCTCTTTCCGGTGGCACGGCTGGCGAGTTGGATTGCATACTGTGCTGTCGACTCTTATGGAAACCCGTAACGACGCCTTGTGGGCACACGTACTGCTGGATGTGCCTGGATCGCTGTTTGGACTACTCATCGGCATGTCCTTTATGCGTCACGTCTCTCGCCGATGTAAGTAATCTCACTTTCTATAGATGACCAGTATTTTTGCCTATTTATGGACAATCTTGTTCTATTTTGCATTACTCCATTTTTTAAAAACTGAACACGAATTGACCACCTTCTTTGTAAATAGCATTGTCTGCGTTGAAATGCAAAGTGTAATTCGAAATAGAATGTTTATGAAATTCAGGGTTATTAACCCTTTCGCGACGAATGGCTGCTACAATGGCCACTGGAGAAACTGTTGTTAAATTTTCAATCAGAGTAAAATTCAATATAAATGTCTAATTTTATTTATCGCACAAATGTACAAAAATTTCATTTTTTATTAACACGTTAAGCGCGGCGTCAGTCCCTGGTGACTGACAGTGAACTTTTCGTTTGGGTGGGGTCGGTCCGTGCAGTATCATGTTTAAAAAATAAATGTTATGCACGTCTCCTTCTTTTAATTTTTGCAATTTATGAACACTTCTTCTATCAACCCGGATTGGTATTTCTTCGTCTGAATGCCGTGTGAGCGCATTTGTTATTTTCTGTTTATACTCTATAACCGGACAGCTTGCGAAGTGATCGCCGTTGTGTGCCGCCTGAACGGGAAGCAGAGCGAAATCGGTTCCGCGCGAAATAAAAACAAATCACGAAATCATTTACATAGACTAGAATTCATATTTTTAGGACGCATTCGTGATTCAAAATTTTTCTATCCACGTCTTTTGCACAATATTCTTCATACATAGTAATTAAAAAAAAAGAAACGAAAAGGAATTGTTCTTAACTCTACCGAAACCCAAATACATACACGCATAAATGTAAACGTTCGATTCGTTCCGACAAAAGTTCGCTACTTTTTAGTCCGTCGCGATATCGAAGTATAAAATAGTTACGTCTAATATATCCAGCCATTAAAAAAGAATCACGAGGCAAGGAGCTAATCCTTTGCCGCATTCCACGGGAAAAGAAAATCCCAGGACATGGAACACCTGTCCATAAATGAGATATAATGCTCCCTGGCGGTTAACGATGCTGCAGATTGAAATGATTATTGTTTGCGGTCGCCATGGCCGCCGTTAGGAGCTTCCGCGTTCGTGGCGTCATTATCAATTGTCCCCGCGAGCATCGTCGTTAATGACGTTAAATAAATTTTGCGGCTCACAATCCCGTATCTGTCCCGGTTCCCTTCCCTCTTCGTATTGCATTACGTTATTACACAACGCGCTTCGCCCACCGTTATTTGCACGTTGTTTCTGCATTTTGCTTCTCTGTGCATTCCTTTTGTTTACACACCGCTAAGTGGTTCGTTAATTCCCATCTCTTCACGGTGAATGTTTTCCGGACGAAATTTTCGATTGAACAAGCTGCAGCAGTCTTTGGATTTGAGGAGAGTTAAGTGAAGCTCGTGTTTGTAGAGGATAACTTGTTTGTTTAATCGAATGGTAGAAGGAGAATAATGAATAATACAGATTGAAATGGTAGAAAAAGAAGAAATAACGATACAGATTCAAATGGTTTAACGTATTTTAAATTGATTAAAAGAATTTTGGGACAAGTAAACGAAATGGGGGAATTAATTGCGAAAGAAATTCGAATTTTTACTCGAGTGGTAATCCTAGTGCGTTCTTCTATGCAACTTTGGGTCAAAAAAGACCCGAAGACCTTATGTGTAACAATTTTTGTTACTAGTACGCCATATGAACATCATTCGGTAAAATTAGGAAAATTCGAATTAAAGAAATAACAGCAACATTCGGATAACGGTTGCCAGCTGTAATTTCCTAAATCCTTGCATCCTTCATCCTCGATACACACAGCATGAAACATGAACGGTGTCCCGCCGTGCAACAACGCGAAAGTTCCGACTAATTCAAAAGCTAACACGCTTTACTAGGAAACCCTCTGAAACGGTCGATTCGTTATTAATGCCAGCCCCCGTGGGGAAGCTTGCCTCAAAAGAGCTCGGTGAAAGGTGGAGGAGAAGGAGCTGAGAAATTCTCATGAAAAAGTCAGGAATCTCGGAGATGTTGAAGGCATCACTCGAGAAGGACTACGAGAAGACGGGACGAGGCTTCTGGTCGACTTAGCAAAGTGTCCTTTGCTTTTGCAGTACTTGGCCAGCAGCCAGAAGACGGTGACGGAGTTCGTGGAGAGAGCTTTGAAGACGGTGGCTCCCGCGGAATACGCCTCCAGGGCAGCTAGCCACCGATTAGAATTGGTCCAGGGACTGGGCCTCCTGGGCAGCGAGCAGATCGCGGTTTTTGTTTGCACCACGGCCTTCCCATGCGTCGCATGTCCTTTGTTCGTGTACGAGCCGAGATACAGGCTGATGGTGAGGAGATGCGTGGAAAGTGGCGTTCGCCAGTTTGGGATCGCTGCGTGCCTCAACAGAGAAGCCACGGGGACCAAGAGGTAATTATTTTCTTTCGATCGTATATGACTTTTTTTAATTATTCTCTGTGGATTTTCTTGGGGCTAAGTTACTGCCATAAATCGGTAATTTTCTTTCGATTGTATACGACTCTTTTTTCTTGGGGCTAAGTTACACAGTGGTGCCATAAGTGGGTAATTATTTTGTTTCGATTGTGTACGATTCTCTTTTGACTATTTTCTATGTATCCTTGAAGCTAAATTAAAACCGAATAATTTTTTAACATCTTTTATTCGTAAGGTAGATATATCGCAATATAAAGATTGTTAAAACTATTTAAAGTGACAACCGTTTGCTTACACGTACTTCCTTTTCTGGTTCGATCAAATTTGCCTTCAACACCTCAATCCTATCCACAGAGAATAGTTAATTCCATCTGTCGATGGACCGATAAATATACCTTGAGAAATGCTAAATTGGTAAATGAGAGGTTCATTTTGCTAAATAACTCTCCATAATGTGTATACTATTGCAACTTCCACTAAATTCCGTTAGATACCTCGGTAGAGCTTTCCAATGATGAATCATCATCTACAAACCGTACAGCAAACTATTCCTAACACATGAAGCATAATATCTTCCTATAAGATAATACTTCAAAGAGATGATTATTCTCGTTAAAGTAAACAGAAATTTGTTTCACCCTGGAAACTTTGTTTTTGTTGATCGAGGTGCTGAAATAGTAGATCACTTATTTCTACCATAAGTCTCTATTGCAGAGATATTATCATTTCGCTGGAGACAGCTGCCAGTGTTCTTTAAATAATTCAGAAAATTTCTAACCGCTCGAAAATTCGTGAAATTACAAGAATCTTGTTAAATTCGAGGTTTTACTTTTCATTGTTTCAGATACGCAGAATATGGTACCATGCTTGAGATTCAAGACAGGGTCCTCTTGAAAGATGGCTGCAGTATTCTGAGCACAGTTGGCGGAAGGAGATTCAGGGTTCTCTCTGGAGGTGAGAGGGATGGCTATGATACAGCGCAAGTAGAATTCCTGAGGGACACGATGGTGCAGGACGATCAACTGTTGAATCTCTTAGAGCTGCACGACAAGGTGAGTAATTACAAATCTATGTTTACATAGCATTGTAATTAATAAGTGTCGTATCGTCTTGAACCTCACACCAATCGAGAAATGTGTCACAGAAGTGACCTACGTAATTATCAACAGATTAATGTATCCAGAACAGCAACTGTTAGGTGTATTAACGAACAATCCATGTTTTTGTCAAACTATTTTGTTTGTTGATTTATTTCTTATTGTTCTCTAAGTTCCTTCTGTGTTTGTGACGAATTTTTGTAAAATTTTGTCTTGATAAAATTTAGTAAAATCGGATAATTTATATTTATGTAAATTATATATTTCGGATAAAACGGAGGATTGCCGAATTTTATTTTGATAAAATTCTTCCAGTAACTTCGGCAATTCTCCCTTATCAAATTTTCAAGAGCCATCTGAACGATTGTTAAGCTTGAAATCATCTCTAAAACGTTTCAACCATTTGCATACATCACATTACACAATACTCTTACCAGGCAAAGAACCTATCGATCTAATACTTCCCAGCAGTCTCTCCCTCTCGATATTCCTACAGAACGTAGTGCCTTATTTATCCTTCATCATTCGGCATCCTCCACAAAGTCAAGAAGATCGATCACCTTACATTCCCACCCCATCCCATCGTCCATCAAATAAAACAGCACGAAAACACTCCACGACACAAGGACAAAAAAAATCCGTTGCACAAAGAGACAATGACAATTTGCAGGTGCGAACGAAAGGCAGAAGATGGTGGGAGACAGTCCCGTCGTCCCAGCAGTCCGAGATCCAGCGAGTGTTCGGTCGAATGCCAGACACGGAGGACGATTGGCCCCGTTTACCTGACGGTCCCTCGTGGACCTGGTGGTTGCTGGCCATTCTACCACTGGGCCCCCAGCTACAAGTGGGAATCCTCGGCACGACGAGCCTGGAGAAGAGGTTAAGAGCCATCGAAAAGACTCTCGATCACATGGAGCAGAGACAGCTGACAGTGGCTCCTGCACCCTCCGAGGAAACGACCACCTCCTCGAGCATATGTCGTGACGAGGGTGGCATAACCGACACCACGGTTTCCGTCGTTCAGCAATCTTAAGAGAGAAGGAAAGGAAACAGAAGGGAGAGAAGAAAAAAAAAGATAAAGATCCTTCGAAATTCGGAGATTTGAATATTGGGGATACCACTTTTCACTCGATGTACAAAGTACTTGGAGAGTAGCTTACTGAAGATTACTACTTTTTACTCGATATTTAATACACACTATACACGTTCTATCCGAAAGTGAGGCGAGGGGAGGAAAGGATATCTGTGGCTCGGTTGATCGTTGTCCCCCGTGTGCATCGGCTCCCCTCCCACTTTTTTCTTCTTATACTTAACCCCGTTAGTTCCGTTTTAACGTCGAGTACCGTCTCTCTTTCTCTTTTACACGGTACTCGTTAAACTTACACAGCCAAGCGCCTTATCGACGGAACGATGATGGTGCAATTAGAAGAACGGGTCGAATGGACGATCGGAAAGAAGAAGAAGAAAAAGCGGCACAGAAGATAGAGTAATCTTTTCGTCTCAGTAGTGGGAATCCTATATAGGTGGGTGTTGTAAACGACGTTCGTTCAAAGATCGATCTAACGTCGTCGAATTTTCGATAGTAGCCTTGTCCGGAATCTGATCTTTCTAAGGTCGTTCGTGTGATCCTTGTGGAAAATAAGAGAGAGAAAAGAAATGCGCTCTTTTGCAATCTCGCTACGTGCTCTCGACGCACACACATCGCGACGCTCGCGTTTCCTGACAAGAGATTGACGAGAAGAGTCGCTGGAACCGGTGCTGTCGATCAACGCTGAAACCTCTTCTTCGTCCTTTTTCTCTAGATGTAGAAACACATGAAACGATACGCTCTCAAGGGAATCAATCATATGTATTCGGCAATACGTGTCTCCCATGTGCAACATGGCATCAGTCGGCGTTCCTATACCGTAACAATGAAGAAGAAAACGGAGGGAGCTCCCTAAGCTTGTACTTCGGTTTTACTTGACAGCACTGATTTAGGTGAATCACCGGTACCTTTCACAGATGTATAGTTAAACCGTCTATAAGTATTAAAGAAATTCCGCGAAAGACTGTACAGCATCGAGCTTGAACGCTATGGCAGCGATCTTGAACGGTCAGGTAACTCTGAACGAAGATTCTCAGAGGAATTAGGTAGAACTTCGACGACAGATCGCTCCTCGGACGCACGTTTTAATATTAACGTCGATAGAGTATCGAGCAGAGGATTGTTAACCTGTTAACCGGCATTATTTTCTCGCACTATGACTACTCCTAGAAATACAGCGAAAAAGTTGAACGAAAAAAAAAGAAGAGAACAGACAGATCTATCGATAAGTAAAGAAGAAGAAAAGTAATATAGACGAGACATTTTTACGTTAAACGAAGTGAACTCTCGTCGTTGCCGGTTGATGCGTTGTAAATGGTGAATTAGGCGAGTCCGACCAAGGTAGGCGAAATAGAGTCACATATCCGAGACGAAGTGAATGTTGGTTTAGTGTATCGTTTGCCTCGGTAAGGCGTGACGGCGTTCTTCGCGCTGTTGCAATACGCAAATCTGTTCTTCCAGATAATATTATATATACATATATCTATATGTATACACACACATTTATGTATACACGTACATGAGCATATTATACGTTGCAATCAGAGAGAGGTACACACGTCGATTACGCCGTGGTTGTCACCGTCGTCGTTGTTTACGCTTATGTTGTTCGTACACGGGAACGGAAACTTTTTACCTTTCGAAAACGAATCACGCGGATATATACTCATATACATATATATAAATATAACGATGGTACAATGATTACGAGGGAAACGAGGAGTAGGGTGTGTGTGTGTGTGTACATTTTTTGTCTCGTGGGTGTGCTGAGTACAAAGAAACGTTCATCGGATAGGAGGACGCACGGGGCGGATTAGTGGAACCACAAGTGTTGTTTAGAGTTGTCGCGCGCGTGGAGCCAGTTTAAGGCAGATTCGGTGATTCTGTTTACTTTGGGACGCGTCGAAATGTATACAAAATGCACAAAAAACAGTGAACGAAGATTTGTCAAGTTTTCACGACGATCTTCGTCTCGAGGAAGTTAGTTGGTAAATGTTTCATTTTTTTGCCTTTCAATTTCTCGGTTTCTGTCCCTTTTAAACGGGAGCTATATTTTGAGCACCGGTACCAAGAGAAGGAAAGCGGAGGTGCACCGTTGGAAAGAATTAATGGATCGCGTTTCTAGGGAATTCCGCGAAACGAACCAAGTTTTATGAATAGACGAGGAAGAAGGTAAGATATTTGAAAATGATAATACTGTTGTTAAATTTATATCGTGTATGGAATTTTTTTTAGAAATACTCGAATACTTTAATAAAGTTCGAATAGGCGATCCTTTAATTGCTTCTCAAAGGTGTGCTTGAATACCACCTTCTTGGAGGTGTTTTACGCGTTCCACGGTGAGAATCGCCGGGGTAGATTGATAAATGTAACGATCGAGTTTAGATCTAGGAGACGTGAATCCTGAGAAACGTGAGATTTTTTTTAGATGGAACGTTCTATTTTCACTCAGCTTCTCATAATCGGCCATACTTGTTGAAGAAAAGGAATTTGTAACAACGAGATCATCAGTCTTATGTGGCAAAAGCGCTCTTGACGTGACACGAAACTCATTTTTTTTTTTTTTTTATACCGTTTCGGCCTGTATTCAGAACGCTCTAGTAGAACGAACTATACTCCTTTACTTTCCTAATTCTAGGCGACGAGGTCTATTATAATAACGATGTAACGAAAACGACAAAGAAAGAAATTGTTTCAACGCTATTACTTCTTTATTATCTCATCGTCGATGTTGAATATGATATAATTTATATTTATAAAGAAAATCTGTAACGCGGTAAAGAAATGTTTGAAATTCTATGAAAGAAATGAAAGATCTTTTAACTATATTATTCTATAAGCAATCGTTGAATCGACAATTAGACAATTAATCAAAATTAGACGTTTAAAAACATTGATAATCATACACCGTATTCTTATCGAAGTAAACGTAATTTGCGTCCAGATAAAAATCGTTCTATGGTTGTATGTATGTATACAATAACAACGTAATATTCGAGAGAGTGTAATTTTCGACGTCGCGTTTTTTTTTTTTTTTTGCCAAACGGAGGAGAGGATGGGTGTGGTAAAAAAAACAAAAAAGAAAAAAATATAGAAGGAAGAAATGATAACGCTCGTGGAGAAAACAAAAGGCGTATCGTTTAGTGATAATACAGTGTTTATGAATACGAGCCTTTAAGTTTATTCCGTCGCTCATAAGACTTCTCGACCTACGGTAGCGTATAGTAATTTATTTTTCATGCGGTTTTTTAAACGTCATTCGAGAGACATAGGCGGTCGTCTGAAGAGCTATGAAGGGGGAACGTCATATCAGTCATGCAATCAAACATAAAACACAACAAACGAGAAGAAAGAAAGAAGAAAAGAATCATACGCGTCTGTTGTCCATGATATAATTGATCATTATTATTGTTATCATGATTACTATTATTATTATTACTATTATGATTATTCTAATTAATTATTACGAACTTAAGAAGAGTACCCGTTGCTGTAAAACGAGTGTACCGTCTTACACCACTATTAGCTCTTAGTATCGTCGAATATTCTATTATATTATTATTAAAAGAAAGGAACAAACAAAAAAGAAGGAAAAACAGAAGAAGAAATTGCGAATAACAATTGACCTACACGGATTGGCATTATTCGGAGGAAAACACACGCATATACACACACGTATTATATATTTCCAAGTCTCTTTAACGAGAGAGAGTGTGCAGTATGACGGGAGAAATAAGACGGGGAGAGAGAGAGAGAGAGAGGAGAAGGAACACTTTTTCATCGCACGTTTTCTAATTGATATAATAATAATAATAATAATAATATTATTACAACGTTTCGTCTCCACGAAGGAACGGTAGGGGACACAATGAGGATGTTTGCGGTCCCCGAACCACCGGTATCTTTAGATTTATATTCTCTTCTCTAGACTTTTACGAAGTTGTGAATCATGCATTGTGATATTACTGTATAGCCTACCTATTGTATATTGTTATAACATAACATTACAAAATAGTATGTAATGTCACGCAACTTTCCATTTTTACTTCGACATTTCTATATTTATCTTCATCTCTTCATATGGAATTATTGTAATAAAAATATCAATGAAATCGATAACAGGGCGTTCGTTTTTCTTCCTTTTCGTCTAAACTTTACAGCGATACCTCCTACTTTGCGCAGAGGCTGTGAAATAGAAAAGTTCACCGGGTGAAAATCGAGAAGACAATTGGTCGCCCTTCGGGCACAAAATTACAGCGAAAACGTGGAAAATAATAGAAATTTCTGTGCTTACTACTTTAAATTACGATCTCGATAAGTAAAAATTTGGGAAGGAAATATCACTGTTTGAAAGTAGAAAAATGGGAAAGAGGATTTGTTAGTTATTTTCATTCGGTTGTTATTCACAACTGAAAACGCTGCACGCGTTTAAAACGTCAATAGTGAGGCAGCTTCAGGCCGAACGCGGAGGTTTCTCGGATTCGGAGGCGTCGAGTATGAGCAGTAAGCTCGAGTACCTGGAGAAATATTCGGTAGCACCTTCGCCCAGCAGAGATTACTACGGGCTGAGAGTATCCGAAGACCAGGTGCTGACGAATAGATCGCCTCTCCGCGATTTTGCTTCGTAACGTCGCCACTTTTGCAGGTGACACTCTATCTCTGGCGAATCTCGCACGGTCCTCATAAAACGCCCCTCGTAAGAACCTCCGATTTCGACGATTTCAACCAGGACCGTCAGCTGCAGGAAGAAATTCGACGTATTTTCGGTAGTCAGACCGATGAACTCGTTGAATAACCTCTTAACCCCGCGGAAGGCCAATGGTTTTACAGGCGAATGCAGGGTCATTTTGACGTGTAGAAAAATTTATAGCTCGCACGGGTTTCAAGAAGGAATTGGGTATAAATATTTGATATTTTTCTTGTTTATTTACATCCGATACGTAAAATAGCCGCCTGACTTCGTCGCTGTTGAGTCTAAATGACCCTGCATTCGTCGTACGAGGGTTAAGGATACGTTGAAATTTGTGAGACTGAGGGTTCAATTTTAATTCAACTTTTTTTTTTCTCCTTTCGAAAGTAGGACTTTCTTCAATTTTGTCAAAAAAAAGGATTTTCTTCAATTTTTCAAGGCTTCATTTTTTGTGACTGAATGTGAACACAGTCAGATAGCATATAGACGTGTTGTGAACGTCTTAAAGACGTCGAGTAAAGGGTTAAAGATGTCGAAAAGACGTCCAGTGTTAGAAATCAAGGTGTCTTTGACACGTGGGACAGTGAAGCACTGTGCACTGGTTTTAGAAACATCTTGAAAACGTCTCAAAGATGTAATTTTTCAGGTTGTAAGACAGTCAGAGCAGAAATTCGCGTAGACGTCTTGTGTTATCTGAGCATGTAGTAAAAATAATATTCGTACTATCTCATTAGATTTATTAACATTAAAATTGCAAAAATTATTTTAAGTTTTAGATTCAAAAGAAATGAATAAATACACGAAAAATTGAATCTAATAATATTTTTAAATTGCAAGTATAAAAAAATAGTATTCTTCATATTAGTGTTCTAGAGTGAAAATTTTAATTAAAAAAAAAATTAATAAGTAAAAATAATCTTTTTAGTGGCAATGTCATTTCACAGATTTCCTTAGAATGTGAATTCGATTAAAAAAAGCGAATTTCCTTCTGTTTATGAGGTATTATTTAACAGGTGAATATTTACTAAAGCACGTGAAAAACATCGTTTCTGGGAATAATAACTTACTGACTCTACCAAAGTGTCTCATCGAAAGATTGATTAGATATTTAAAGGTGCAAGATATCGCCAAATTATTATCTCTGTCGCACGTCTCTAAGGAGGTAACGAAAATCGATCGAATCAAACTTTCACTTCATTTATTCACTTAATTAATCCAAAAATATCAATATACATTTCGTTCCATAATACTCAGATTTTCGACGACAATTTCGTGTGGGCAGCATTGCACAAAAAGTACAAACAACGAACGAGGAACAGGTACGAGGAATTCTACACTCCTACGTATAATTGGAAACAATTATTTCAATTGAGACACATGCAAGGATTAATGAACGAGCAGAAAGTAATTTTACCGCGGTTTTGAAACCCACTAATTTCTAACTTTTATGCAAGCATCCTTCATTTCAGATGCTTCGAAATCGTCCAACCGCGAAGCAAACGAAGGCAAACACGAAATTGGAGAATTTGTTGAAAGCAAATCTGAAGATAGAGAATTTAGGAAGATCTGATCAAAGAATTGAAAATTTAACGAGGACCTTCAATTCGAGCTTCAAAGCAGCGACAAAAAGTATTCTACCGGAAAATCAGGTATCGAAAAAGTCCACAGATGTTTCTCGTAGAAGGAACGCTCAAAATCCTGTTCCGAAGAAGTCGTCTGATCGTCTCGAGGAAGTTACGAACGAAAAGGAGAAAGTATCTTCAGAGAAGAAAACTCTGCTCGGTAGATCTCTTCAAACCGGACAGAAGAGTATAAAAGCACCGAAGGAGCAGTCGATCGCTTCAAAAAACGACTCGAAACGTGAAACAGATAAAGACACAACTGGAAACAAAACTGCGGAAACGAAGTCGAACAAAATTGCGACTAAAACGAAGAAAATCGACACCAAGTCTAGCAACATGAGCCTCAAAACGACGGAAGAAAAATCGAGCACAAAATCGAAAAATGCGCCAAAGGTCAACAAATCCGAGAAACCGGTATCGCGTCTCGCTCAAGGCGACCAAACGAGGCCAAAAATGAAAGGAAAATCGAAGAAAATCGGTCAGAGTAAATCCACGATTTTGAGCACGAACACAGCTTTTCTGAGCGATCATTCCGCCGTCAGAGACGACAGCTTCGATCTGGCGGATTTGATCGAGGCAAGCTTGAAGAACATCCGCAGTCCGCGAAGCATATTCGATTACAGCTTCAGTTGCATCGAGAAATCGAAATCCTGCGGCGGTGACACGAAGCTGCAGGATGTCACTCGAAAAATGGCGGATCATCCGAGGGCGCTGAAGAGCGGCCACATCAAAGCGAGTCTGGATCGATTATCGGAGAAATCCGAACCTCTCACCGCGAAATCGATCGATTCTGTGGGGAACGGTGGAGCTTCCGCCACGCCAAAATGTGGGAAAACGTCGAACGCCGATTCGAAAATATCGACGGCGGAGTCGAGTAAAAATCGGTGCAAAATTGTGATACCGGAAGGTAAGGTAGATCACTTCGAGCGATACGGGATTTACAATAAATATCCGACACCGAGGATGCAGGACAACGTCGAGCAGAAGAAATCTACTCCTCGAAAGGAAATTGACAGGATGAGCGTGTTACGATCTTTCGGATCGAAAGTGTCGCGTGGTAAGTGTGTCAATCCTGGTGCAACCGCTGACGTAAATCGACAGGAGGCGAGGAAAACGGTCGATAGCGTGTACAAATATTTATAAACGGGCTGGAATGGAATCTTGTGTGTTTGAGAAGATAGTGATCGATGTACTCGTGAGAGAAGGACGATACATTTTTGTAATTTTCTGAAAGATGAATAACGACGTGGAAGTAATTCGAAGATTAGCGTATTGTGAAATAAAATGATTTCTTGTTAATGAGTTCGGTTGATCGATGTCGTTCAGGTTTCGTGAAATTGTTTATATTTAAACAATTATTTGCAATTGATCGAAGGATAAGATTTTTTGACGAAACGCGAAATACTTTTGTCGCATTCCAGGAAAATTACTCGTTTCTTTTTCTTTTTTTAAGCGGTAATCGTTCGCTGCGAAGGGTGAAAATCGGCATCGAAGTTGGGGCAGTAAATATGTTTACTTCGATATCTTGAAACCTATTAGGAACAGTGTAACTTTAACAGTGTATTTCGGGACCACGAATGTGGCTGTTTAAACAGATTTGAGAAAAGCCCCATTTGTTCAAACAATACACCAAAAATTAGAACATTTTTGTTAAATTTTCTTAGAAAACATTTATCAATTTTCGCCTCAACTTGTGTATATAAGTTATACACCTAAACACAAAATACGGATAAATCAGAATCTTGATTTTTTGCAAATTAAGAATAACAACTGTTCTTGAAATTTGCTATCAGAGATGGTAAGTTTGCAGACAATGTAAACAGCGAATGCCAATATTATTTCTTATGCCATAAACTGCCGTAAAGTCAGCTAAAGGAAGCCCCCTAGCAGGAATCGTTGATTATTTGGTGCACATTTGAAATGACATCGATGGTTACTGTGGTGAAGAGATTTATTAAGAATTGTCCTCTTTACGATAACAGTTCTCCCGGGAGATGCGGGCAGATATACAAAATAATTGTCGAGCGATGCTTGTATTTACTGATACAAACACACGTATGTGTACATAAGACGTCGCCAAAGAAAAATCTCGCAACTCGTACAATCTTTAAATATCCTTAAAACAATTACGTGATAGTGTCAGCGAAGTAGTTTTTAATTAGCGATTAATTGAAAATATTTAAACGCTTTAACTTCTGTTATTACTTAAGTGGAATCGAGGTTAATTTGAATTCAGAAATTCGCTACAATCTTCCCTTTGCTTTACTCGAACGTAATATTCTGTTGAACGTTCTAAAAGTGCCGCCTAAAAGCACCGTGCAAACTATAATCTGGCGTTTCAGCAGGTAACTTATTTAGAAGCTCGAATTTTACAAAACAAGCGAAAGGTTTGTATGAAAAGCTGCGAGTCTTGTATCGCATAGGCTTTCGTCGTAATCGCGGTGATTCGAAGAAGGGGAATTACTTCGGGAAAATTCATGTTTCATAGCGATTCGCTTAATAATCACAATCTAAAAGTCCGAAGATTTATTCTTCGCTCGTACAGAAATATATCCTCGTCGATTATCGCTGCAAAACCGATTACATACCAATATTACACGACTTTCGTTTCACGTGATTTATTGTCCGCTTTACGCTTACGATTTAAGCACGATTTCGACGTGACAGTCTCGCGATTTGAACTAACAATAGGTAAAATTAAGTCTTTCGACGAAAAGCTCGTAGCACGTCACGCGAATTCGTAGGATCTTGCGAAACTATGAAAATTAACTGGGGAAATATGTATTTTTCTCGGAATTTTCATTTTTAAATAAAATCTGAATGACGATACTGTTAATTAGAATAATTCGAATATAATAGATTATTTGAAATTGCAACAGATGTATTCCAAGTATGGAATAATTCTCGCAATTTATTAAAAGTAAGAGACTTTCGTATTAGCAGAATTCGATTCACGAAATTCTGGTTAGTTTTAGGCTTAGGAACAGTCTACGTGTGTGTGTGTCTTTACATCTGGAAATTCTCGATTTACATTGTTTTTTAATTCAGCTGCGTCAGAATGGAATCACAACCATACACGTTTTGGTATTAATTTCTTGATAGAATTGACTTTTTTTTTCCTTTCCTTCGTACGTTTCCTATTCCACTGGACTTTTCTTATTTTAATTGACAACGCCGCAGTGATTTTTTCCCTTATGACTTGTTACGAAGTAGCTGAATACCTCTCGAACAAAATCTTTTCACGAGTTGTTCGATCGATGTTGAGCAAAACTACCGCCAAGGCTCCGTTTCGTCGAACATTCTCTCTATGTTATCACGTAGCATCTTTTCTTGCTCTGCGAAGTGTAAACATTTTTGTGAATATGGGTACAAGATAGAAGTGACTCTACTCTTTTTTTTAAATAATTGTTTTTGGAACACATGGAAAATGTGGAAACTGAATTCTGTTCTTTTTTAGAAAACGTGGAAAATATGGAAACTTTATTCTATTTTTATTTTGGAAAACATGGAAAATAGATTCTATTTTTTTTTTTTTTTTGGAAAACATGGAAAATGGATTCTATTATTTTTGGAAAACATGGAAAATAGAAGAAAATAAGAATTCTTGAATTATCGGATAAAGAGCGATTAGTCGATTAATTTACCTTTCGTTAGATTCGCAATTACGCACTGCTTCCTAAGAAATTCTAGACATAGTGTACGCGAGAGACCAAAGGCGTGCATATTACAGGTAAATGTCCTAGAAATCATAAACTGAGTTAGGGTATTGTTAATATACCACAGAATTTACAAAATTCAATTTATCTACCCCAACTGTCCAAAGACAATATTGGCTTGAAATCTACGGTCTTCAGCAGCAATGGCTTCCTGATCTAGTGATTTAGGTCTTGGAGGAACTGGTCTAGAAGCTCTTTCACACTGTACTGCGTCGAAGAAAGCTGCCGTCCAAAATCTCATTGACGTCCATATTGGTTGAACTCTCAAATGTGTGTACAAATATTCACGATATGGTTCCAATCCTGGTACTTCAACTGCAAATAGAATTTATCCAAATATATTTCGAAATTAATCTAATTTAACTGAAAATATAATCCATCGAAATTTATTTCGAAATGAACCTAATTCAACGAAAAATGTAATCTATCCGAAACATTATATTTCGAAATTAATCTAACTCAATGAAAAATATAATTCCTCGAAAGATAATATTTCGAAATGAATATAATTCTACTAAAAATACATTTCGAAATGAATATAATTCCACTGAAAATACATTTCAAAATGAATCTAATTCAACGAAAATTTTAAAAATTTGTAGAATTTCAAAATTCGTTTTGCACTATTTCTATTACTTCTCTACCTTCGTGGTAAAATGTGAAGCACATGTTCATGAGACTCTTGGCAGGCGCGAAATCGTCCGCTTCGTGACATTCGAAAAGCGCCACTGCAAAATGTTGCGCCAAAGAGTAAAACGAAGCTTCTGTTACGCATGGTCGAGCTCTCCTTGCGTTCACCACACGAGAGAACCATATCCTGCCGGATTCTGTCTGCAAAAGATCAAAATGAATTGACGCAGTTTCCAATTGACCGGTTAAATTTTTCCGAAAAATTGTAAATAAAAGAAAATCCATTTTTCGATTAATCATCGATTAAGAAAATTTCATCGATCAATCCTTTCACTGCTTCTGACGCTTACAGACTTTCGATGAAAATGCTCAGAGCCCATAAACCCTCAAACGTTTATATCCATTTATTTTATTTACTTTGCAAATATAAAATACAAAATACCGAGCGAAATTGCATTACAGCATTACTAATCATTTATTTATTTATTATTTTGCAAATTTAAAAAAGCAGATACGGAGCGAAGAAGTGCATTACAGCATTGCTAGTGACTTGTTTATTTTTTATTTATTTTTCAAATATAAAATACCAAATATGGAGAAAAAACGTGATCTGATTAAAGTGACTATTTGTATATCATTAATAGTGTTTACAATAGCTCGGTTACACACCGCAAGTTTGTTACTTTCAAGTTGTTACCAGTGAAAGGGTTAAATTACTCAATATTCAACGTGAACAAATTCTTTTTCCCAAAAATATGCTAACTCAAACAACTAAGCATTACTGATTTATACGTAACAAACACGTACAAGGACCATTTGGCCGAAACTTGCTTTCTGCTCCTGATCAATAGTACTTGGGGCGTCGAATAAAAGAGGCACGAAGGTCTTCATGAAATCCGCAGCTGCTTCCTCGGATTGACTGTCGGCTGATAAACTGGAAGCCCAAGATTGAACAGATCCAGATGAATCTAAAGAAAAAAAGAGAAAAATGTTAAATTGTAACAATACACATATATAATTACTCTATAAACAAAGAAATGAAATTTTCATAATCTACAAGCACATATACGTAATGAATATATTAGAATAAATTTTTACCCGATCTTTGCCATAATCTACGGCCGTCCATGTTGGAATCCAGGCTCGTGCTAGGACCGTAGCCATCCTGATCGCTCATCGAGTCACTGCTACAATGTATATCTGAAATAATATTCTAGAGGAAACATTCTCCTAATTTTCATCTCCTCGTCTCTACTATTCGCCTAATTAATGCTCGAGCCTGGTGCGTGTGCCGTGATTAATTTGTTGCTTCCACACCTTTGGAAACACGTCTAATCTAATGCTCGAAACACGAAATACACAGACAGAGAGGAGGTACAGTGATGCTACCGTACTAATAGAATCTCTAGGGAGCTATTATTTGTATGGATAGAGCCTAATTGGGTAAACTCAGCTTCTTGCGTTTCAAACGGGACGGATTACAGGGTGTTCTCAAAAATTGGATACAAAGTAATTCTTGAAAAATAAATGAAAATTTTTTCCCTGGAAATTTAAGTTGATCTTCACTAGTACCTTATTTTCCTTATCAATTAATTCGGAAGAAAGTGGATTGCAAGGTGTTTTGAAAAATTGGATACAAAGTAATTCTTGAAAAATAAATGAAAATTCTTTCACTGGAAATTTTCGTTAATTTTTGCTACTACCTTATTTTCTTTATTAATTAATCAATTCTGAAGAAAAAGGAATAGATAAAAGGATCACATGTCGTAGTGTGTAACTATTAGCAAATATAACACAATAAGTGAGAATTCTTTGAATTGTACGAAATTTTTCCAAGAATTCCTATCTTCACTTTTCGCTATAGTTTTGAATGAATTGCTACATTGTGACAGTTCTCCGCTGTCAACTCTACCAGACTAGAAAGCACACCAGTTTAAAGAGTTTTCTAGCTGGGTTTTCAAATTACACGACAACAGATATTTACGCATAGGTGAGTTCACGTGAAAGCGTACAACGGGATATTCCCCACCGAGGGACATAAACTCTAGGAATCAGGAATCTATTTGCATTATTGCGTTTGCACCGACGGAGAAGTTTCAATGGTGCCCATTCACGCTGCTCGCTAAAAGCGTCTGCGCGTTTCCATGTTCTTCGGTTATCTGATATTAAACTTTTGTAATTGGATTCGAATTCTTTTGGATGATTCAATTTTTGGCGAATGTGGAACTGAGTAATTGCCTGACTGCGGATTTTTATGCAAATTCGTATTTTTGTGAATGTAATTGAAGAAATAGAAGAACTTATGTGGAGAACAGTTGCACTGATTTCTGCAGATTGATTGTGTATCAGTAACGTCGAGTAAACTGCACATTTACGAATACGAACGAATTTATTAAAACAATGTTTCCCAATTAAAAAGTTCTGTTTACTTTTATAGCACAATATTGTTACAAATACAAATGTATATAGTAAGCTTCGTCAGTTTTCACAAAACGGATGCATTGATTAATTAAAAGAGAATTGTTTCCGATGTTTTATAGCGAATAAACTGGAGTTTATCAGGGATGCCCGCGGGCTTGGAAGGTGCCCCCGTGCCCGGAAGATGC
>NW_017100164.1:403200-417325 GCF_001263275.1 Habropoda laboriosa
TATGATAAATAGTATATTTTGGATTTGTTTACTTATGTATCTTTGCTTGTTATGCGCATTCTGTGTATTTTTGCGCCTTCAAATTTTCGAAAAATGCATACAAATCCGCAGTCTTCTAATTAGAATATAAATTTCATTATTTTTTTACGCATTAGGCTGGGTACCTTTTTCTTTCAAATTTTAGTACCTTTTCCTTTCAAATTTTCGTACCTTTTTCTTTCAAATTCTCTGGTAAAAAGTGGTAAAGGTGTGAAACAATCGATTTCAACTCTTCCATCCATTTTCATAGACAAAAGTATGCTCCTTCCAATGAGACCACCCCGCATTTTCTAGAATAATTATTGGCTCCACAATTCACAATTAAAATCATACATTAATAATTAAACCAGACAATTATTTGTCACATTAATAAAAATTCCATAATGTCTCTAAAAAATGAGAAAATCAACAATTTTCTTTTTCAAGAAGAAATAGATGAAGTGTCTTCTTCCACCCTGGACCTGTTCGAATCTTGAGCCGTAACTTTAAACGCGTTTATCTCGAAAAATCGTTTTCCCACCCTAATCTCCTTTTACCAGAGCACATCGCGTACAAAAAAATTACAGTATTCCCAACGAAACTTCTACCATCGACTAACAACAATAGGATACGAAGAGCTCGTGACAGACGAACGAGGCCTGCGGTGATTCACATACATTCACATCAACGTTCATTTACCTAAACGAAAAACGACCGTCTGATAGCGGGTCGGGGCCCTTGCTTCGTTGCAAATAGAAACAAAAATACATCATATAAAAACATTCTCTCGAAAAAAGAAACTTACTGTCATGCTAAAAAACATCGGACAATGAGAGATGACCAAATTCATAGAGAGAGAGACACATCGCTCGAGGGTGACTGAAAATATACTAAAAATGCATTCTTAGAAGAAAATGGGGATGTTCGAAGATCAATAGTAACGTGACATTTGAAATAAAATCGCCGGTGAATATATTCGTGATTAATTGCTTCGAGATATTTGTAAAAGAGAATACTTCTTCTTTTTCTCTCTCGTTTACCTGATTTGTAGTTCAATTTCTCAAACGGGTCAGGCCCCGTGGCTTTGATATCTGTTTCCTGAAGAGGTTCTATGCTCTCCAGACTGTCCCTGTCCGGGCTCTTATCTTCAGGCTCGATTTTATT
Source organism: Habropoda laboriosa (assembly GCF_001263275.1). Taxonomy (NCBI): domain Eukaryota; kingdom Metazoa; phylum Arthropoda; class Insecta; order Hymenoptera; family Apidae; genus Habropoda; species Habropoda laboriosa. The sequence continues at coordinate 404,383 of NW_017100164.1, forward strand.
CTCCTGCCTTCGAGTTCCAGCGGACCTCGACGAGGCTATTTCCTCGTAGGTCATGCCCGGAGGATATTTCCTCATGCATCGCGACATATTGGCGGTGACGCTACCCTGACGCTCCAATTTGTGCCTCGCCATCGCCTCGTAATCTTCGTAGGACAGCCCTGCCCCGAATCTGCGTGGACAGTTTGACTGAAGTTTCAATTCTGCCTTAGATCAAACACCTTCTTTTTCATTTATCAGTGATTTCTTAACGCGTACAGAATTAACTTAAAATTTATTATTTTCTTGCGTATTTTGTTTCTTTTTGAGAAGCATTTCTTAACGTGGTTATTTAAGGAACATTGTGTGAACTGGTTGAATAGTGTAAAATTGGAGATCAAATATTGGAGATATAGAAGAATTTTGTTTGTAGATTCTAGAACGTGTTAAGCAGTTTTTGTAAAATGTAGAGATGTGTGAAGCACGAGAAACCACAAAATATTGAAAACTTGACATAAGAATGTGCTGTTCAGGATGTACAGCTACCATCACATAAATAAGATATGATAAACAAGAACCACATGTTGGCCTTGGGTGACTAACTGGTCAATTTTATCGATGATCTATGGGTAGACTGTGCATTCTAAGTTTCATTCCACTAATAACGGGGGTTTCTAATTTTAACACTGAAATATATGAGAAAAATATTTCCGCCATATAGAAGTATCCTTAAATGTGAAAATTTAAGAAAACAATCTTTTTCGTTGAACACTTTCACTGTCGTAAAAAAATATTGATCTACTTAACAAGTGTCACTGTTCCTTTTTTTGGTAAATTTGGATAATTCGACACATTTTTCACTATAAATATATTTTACAATTTTTTAACTACTTTGTAAAATGTTAAAATAAGTCTAAACGTTCAAATCTCGTTCCTAACTAATAAATAAATGACATTCGACACACTGTCGACACAGGCACACAGTCATTTCATATCCACAATATTTCAACTTGACAGTGAAAGTGTTAATCTTACTGCTTCGTGCAAAATTGATCAAAGATCCCACTTTTTCGTACCTAATCATTTCATCGTTACTGAAAATAAATATTGATAATTTAAGCCAAATTCTGATCGTAAAGAAATATCGATCGACACAAAATTTGAACCAATGATCCAATATATTACCACAATCAATTTGGGAATTTATAATTGTAAAAGTAATGAAAAATTATGATCAGCCCTTCCGTAGGCAACTAAAATGTTCACAGTTGCTTCAAAGTTAATTTTTAGGATCGCATAAATTTTTATTTTGGAAACGTACATCACCGTAAAAAGTGTCCAAAAAGTGGAGATCCAGAGCGATTTCGCGATACTTTCACAAGAACATCAAAAAATTGTCAAAGGAAAGTATAGAAAGGGTTAAACGGTTAAATTACGATCGTAAAGCCATCGATCGACACAAAATTTACCGAATAGTCGAATACATTCGAGGATTTACGATCTAATTTCCAATCTAACCGTACACCCTTTCTCCCACATATTTCACATTTACTCCTCGTTCAATAAGTGTCCTGACAACTACAGAATAAAAGTGTACGTCGCTCTGGTACCCAAAAGGGCTAATCAAATCAAAGTCTAGACGACGTCCAATTGATTATCTCTAAAGCGTGCACTGTTCGCCGTGTTTCAGACCACTTACGAAGGGGTTCGCGAGACAGGGACGTACTTTGGGAGCCTTAATTTCCTCCTAGCCAATGGTTCTTCCGACTTGGCAGTCTGAGGTGGTGCTTGTGGCGACGAGGGCGGTGTCGACGGGGTCGTGGTCAATTCACTTTCTTCTAAACTGCTACTTAGAACGGACCCTATTCTGCTACCAAGACCCTGAAGATACTCTCCGCTGCCTCCTAACGCAGACCTGACAGACCTGAGTGCACCTCTGGTGCGTCCAATTAGGGACGCTCCGCCACTGGATGGTGGAGCCGTTGTTACGTCCACCATCTTCTGCGACACACACATAACAACGCTGTGAGTATTTGATATTGGACAGAGCTTTTTTTCCCTGAAAGTAGCTAAAGACACGCTTTTGTTTTTAATGTTCAAGTCTCTTTGTGTACTTTACATTCTTCTGTGAATTTCTTTGCCTTCTAAGGGGCTGAAAGCTCTCGGTTCTTTCGAATTCTACTGAAAAATGTCGTACCTTTGTTGCCACCCTGAAGCAATTTCTCCTGTATTCGACTTTTATTGCTGAACGAGAGTACTTGGGGCACATGACGTTATTTCAGACTCGAGAGAAAGCAGAAATGCGGAAGTATGAATGTTTTTTTGATTACAGTGAGTTAGAAAGCTTCAAATTTTTTTATAATTGCAATGAGAATTAACGGTGATGAACTTTTCAAAATCTTTACGTATAATATTAAAAAGGAGAGTAATTAAAAACACTTGCTTTATATTTTAAAGCGCACCAAAATTGATAAATTTTAAATTTATTGCCCAAAATTAACAAATCTTAATATTAATAATAATAACGACAATAACGTCTTGATTGCTCATTTCACACAGATGCAAAGAAGACACTATCATGCTTAACCTAATTACAATTAAACGACAGAAAAAAAAAGGTAAAATTGCAATCACCAGCAATCACCAGAATTAAACATTTACTATCATGCAGGAGTTGAGTGATACTCAAGACGAGAAGCACAGTCAAGAATTTCGCATGCAAATCTTGATTTACAGCAGGCACCAAAATTGTCGCCTAAGTGAAACCGTATTATTGCCGCCTAAGATCGTAAAAATTGTCCGTTATCGCGTGGAAACGAGCATTGTTGTCGTTACAACAGCGAAATAGGGAACAATTTCAGATAAGGAATAAAAAGCGCATTCGAAATGCATATAGGTCACGGAGGACACGTACCTATAGGTGAATGTGGCTTAATATCGGAGCTTCGTACGCGAAGTGATAAAAGGGGAAAAAAACCTGTTAAAACTAGGAAAGGACAGCGGCATTTTGCATAGAGATAAAATTGTGTCAACCGGAATCGTGAATAAAATACTCGTGCCATTAGCGTGTTATCGACAATGCTCGTGTTATTCACGTAATAGGCAAATACTACGTGGAAATAATTGTGACACGATTTATGTAGATTCACGTTGAAAAATAATTTCTAACGTTTTGTAGATTTTCCGTAACGTTCAATTCTTTTAAATCTCTATATTACCAGGGAAAGTATTTTTAGATCAAAATTGAATTGAATTGTAATCGGTAGTGTATGGGGTGGTCTAACGAACTTTGCTCAAATCAGGATATCGTGCAAAGTAGTTTATTTCGGACTCTCCGGCGTCCGTCTATTACCGAAGCTAAGAACCGAAAGCTATCTCGTCGAAAGGCCAAGATATCACTGGGCCGAACCGATGGGTCCTCGGGCCCGGTGTTTGTCACTCGCCAAGAGGCGCAGGCCAAGCCATAAACCGTCCCAAAATGTCTACAGTAGAAAAATAGAAGAAATTATTACCTTATAGGAGAAGAACGAATTTCGTGTTCACTTTTTTTAAAATCTTTATATTACCAGGAAAAGTATTTTTAGATAAAAATTGACTTGAATTGCAACCGGTAGAAAAATAGAAGAAATTATTTCGCGTTCTTGAGTAGTATCGATTTTCCAATTTTTCTTTTTTTGAGAGCTCTTCAGCTCAAGGTTTCTCGATAGAAATCCTTCAACGTGTGTTTCTATTATTTTCCTAATGTAATTGTACAATACAGCACGTAACGGTTGGATAATGAATCGACACGTGTGCACGTTGTAATTAAACAGAAAGATCGATCGGTATGATATACTTTGTTATTATCAGTTTAGAAGAGAAATACATTTGCATTTGTGAAGACTAATAATTTATATTATCGATTATCTTTGTTTAAAGTAGTAGAGGAGTGTAGGTGCACGAGTAACGTTGCAGAAATATTAGCATGTTTGCACGACAAATATCGTTCTATCAGTCGTATCGGTGGAAAGATGATAAACCTATCTTTCTTTGTCATTTCCATAAGGGAAAAAGTGCAGCCTTCGCGAATTGCGGGCATTTACGTCGAGTGAGCAATTAGAAATGCAATTACGAATTCACCGCTAATTACTGCCAAACGTGAAACGGACAAAAACCTGAAAGTATGACAAGCGCTTTAGTGGATCAAGAAGTTAGGAATAAATAGAATGCAAACGGTTACTATGTACGTGTTACACAGCATTGCAGGTTTAAATGTTCAATGAAAAGTATTATTTAGGTCTGATTTCTCTATATACAATAATTATATTGAAGGAATTAACAGTGATATTCAAAATTGTTCAGGATAACGTCATTCAAAAGTTTTTTCCTCCAGCAAAAGATGCTATACATCAAATTCAAAATGTTTGCCTTTGGAGAAAGATGTAAAAAATATTTCTAAGTGATGAATTATTATTCTAATTATTATTTTACGCATTTACGCAAAAATTTTTTAATTTTTCACGATAACGTTACGTTTAAAATTTTTTTCCTTTAGAAAAGTATGCAAAAAAGAGCCACGTGTTATACACCACATTAAAAAATCTTTACCTCCGGAGAAAGATATAGGAAAATATTTCTAGACGACGAATTATTATTTTACGCATGATTCCATTGACCGAATTAACAGTGACATTCGTGACACTCGAGGTAATTCATGTTAACGTGCAATTAAAGATAAAAAGATACGATAAAAGAGCCGCGTGCTGTATTTTGCAAATTTTATATTACTCCTTTTAATTACACACACCGATTGAAAGGAGAGGCAACTTTCACGAGTGTAGCGAACATGCGACATAAATTGCGTGAAAGAGGAAGGCGTAAACGATGTGGGACGAAGTATGAAAAGTTCTATACACGTAACCATGATTATGAAAGGCAACATTGTCTCACAGTAAACTTTTATCTTTCCTCTTTACCGTTACATGCGCGACACAACCTAACCTTTAATATTTACGCCGATGGTGTTATGCTTGCGGCAATCTCATTCTCATTATCGAGGTATTCGTTAGGTCTATGTACGACACGTAATGAATTAGATTATTTACGGTTACCGTGGAGTGTGATATGAAAGAAGAGCGGATGTACTCTGAGATAACCCATTCTGATCAAAACCACACGCGGAAGCTGATTGCACCGTCATTCGAGTATTTCTGGGTTTCGTGATTTTTATTCAAGAAAGTCGAGGATCTCTTTATTGTAGAAACGTAGACAAAATTTCTTTCTTTAAAGTCCTTATTTTGAATAATAACAATAGAGATTATTGAATAAGAAATATCCTTAAATATTTACTTTACTTCTTTTAATACGCTAACCTGAGAGTATTATATTTTGAATAATAAAAATAGAAATTATTGAATTAGAAATTTCCTTCAGCATTTTCTTTACCCCTTTAAATATACTAATTTGAGAGTATTAACACTCTGAGAGTATTACATTTTGAATAACCAAATTATAGATTACTGAATAAGAAATATCCTTAAGTATTTATTTTGCCTCTTTTAATATACTAATTTGAGAGTATTATATTTTGGATAATAAAAATAGAAATTTCCTTAAGCATTTTCTTTACCCCTTTCAATATACTAATTTGAGAGTATTACATTTTGAATAACCAAAATATAGATTGTCGAATAAAAAATCTCCTTAAGTATTTACTTTGCCCCTTTTAATACGCTAATTCCCCATTTTCCAGAATCATTCGCGAAAAGTCGATTTGAATAAAAAATGTGACACGAGTAGAGATTTGTAATATTTAACAAGCAACGATTAAAATCTTCCTAATTTTACACACGCTTTTATTAACGCTAAAACTACAACATCTGTCAAATTTTCTATTTCATTATAAGTATTAAAAACGTTACCACAACTGTACGAAGAATAATTCACACGTTGCTTTCACTTACAACGAACTTTTCACTTTTCCCTCCCCTAGCAATAACTGTCTAAAAAAAGAAACTTATAAACGTCGTTTTTTTCTCTTTTTTCATTATCTTCCGCTGTACATTTGACAGGCCACTCGAGGTGAAGTTTGTTTGACAATCGTGATCCAACAGGAGGCAACGGACAGAGGCTTTTTCACGACCAGCAAAAGTAGATCATCGATCGTGTCAACATCTCCATCGAAAGTTGGATGCCGCAAGAATTCGAAATTAAGCTGGTAGCATAAATTGCGTGGGTGGAAGCGGATGCAATATCGAGCAACAAGCATGCCAAGGCTGTTCCAGCCCGGACGATACAATTTGACGAATGTTTCGATCGATGCTTATCTACCCCGACGTACGTCTCTATCGTTCACAAAATGTTAACGTACAAGTCGAAAATTGTAAGATAAGAAAATTGACGTTTCACTAATTTAACTAATTCACTAATCTAACCCTTTCACTGCTGTTCGCGCCTGTAGGCGCTTTGAAAATTCCCTAGCACTGTACTGTTCGCTGGCAAATTTTCCTAGCCGTAATCTAATTTCTAATTTTATCCTCCGTACACTTTCACCTTAATTCAATAAAGCGAAGTTTCCAACGATACGGCTGAAATAAAAATTGCCCGAACCAAAATTTGCCGCAGCGAAAGGGTTAAGTGTAAATACGGAAAGAAAATTCAGTGCGTTCAACTGTACAGCTCAAGGTCTCTGGGTCTTTTTCGGCGAACACGCCATACGAATCTAGACGATAAACATTTAACGTAATGTGAAAGGAACGTAAACGTAACAGCAGAAAATTATTTTAAAAAGGTAAGAAAACGACGGGTCAGAAAAGACCCGAAGACAGGACGGTCCAGAAACAAATCTAACCGATCCATTGGTAGAATTGATCGAAGGGAACAGGCGAACTGTCGGTCGATTAAACAGAAACATCAGGTGAAACGACAAATTGCATCGAACGATCTGACGGATTTCACGGATGCGTGAAAACAAGTCGAGGGTTACACTTGAGCGGGACAGCGCCGCAATGCAGCTTTATCTATACCGTGCTGTTCTGCACCATACGGGCCATTGCTCAATTCACCATTTCACAAAGCACACGTTTCCACGAGCACCGGAGTTTATCCATTCAACGTTGCACACTCTTCCATCCTCTCCAATCGAACTGTTCGCCGTTCTATCGTCAATAATCCAACTACGTGCAACACCTACTCGATTACTTACTGTTCCTTCAAATCCAACGAAGTGTCATCCGAGTCGTGAGAACGAAAAAAAATTCGATGCACGAATAGAAACGATATTAAATTAGATTAAAGTCTTTACGCGTTGCGACATTCGAGGAGAGAACTGTACTTTTTGAAAACGATCTTTCAGTCTCGTTCACTACGTCCAGGATTGTTTCATCGTGTTGACACAGTGTTCGTCGAATGTTTCTGTAAAATGTGCTCGTTAGACGTCCGATCCGCTCCTCCAACGCGATCCTTCACGCGATCACTTCAAGACACGTGTCTGACCACGAACGATTCTCGTCGCCGCGACTACTTAAGCCTCGAGCCGTGCATACACCGACTTGCGTTGCCCTTCCATGTGATCCGATTAGCGTGTGCGCATGCGCAACGCGCGATCAATACAGTTTCACTTACCTTTCCCGCGTTTCGCGGGGTTGTCGGTATCATCAGAGACCAGGTATAGAGTTCTGTATTTCGTATTTGATATCATGGTGGAGAAGCATCGATTTTTTGTTAGTAACGGATAATAATAGACCGACTAACGGTAGCGCGAAGGACCTGTTTCTTTGTGAACGTGCAACGATAAGAAGCTTATTAGAACGTTTTTATCATCGGAATAATTAAAGTGATATGTGTTTCGTGTAAGTGCTGCCAGGATTTTCTTTGAAGTTTAGAAAACGTTATTTTAGATAAAAGTTGAGGTACATTTAAGTGCGCATTATTTACGCGAGCAGAATGTTACCTTTGGTTTTTCTTTTTTTGTAATGAAACTGTTGTAATTTTTTAAACACCTTTTTTTTCGAAACGAATCGTGAATTAATTTTGTTGATTTTATTGATTTTATGAAAGTATTAATGCTGTATTTTCATTTAGAATATACAACGTAATATTTGTATCTGTGGAAAATGTCTGTAGTGAAACTTTAGTTTACGAAAGTTGTGCATATTTGAATATAGCCCAACTTTTGACTAAAACAATTTTTCGTAAATTTCAAGAAAGGTTCTGGAAATTTTGTGAAGACACTGCGATAAATATATTACAGTATAATACATATATAATAGATGCATAAGAAGTAACAATTAAAATAATAGGACGCTTCAAAGATATTTAATTGATAAATAAACAAAGAAGTAAATATTTACAAATCTTTAACGAATTTAACAATTGCAAATTTAAGCATACACTGACCACAGGTAGGAAATTCCTTTCGAAATTATTCAGCAAAATAATGTTACACTCGTAAACCTGCATACATGAATATTTCTTCATATTTCTTTTAAACACAGCTCATAGAAGCTTTCTTCCAGTTATAATATTTTACTTGGCATTAAAGGTACGTCAGGCTAACACAATCTACCACATCGTTATCAACTTGTAAATATAATTCCACATAATATCTACAAGCAAGCTAGTTGACACAGCGTTATCAGCTATTTGGAAACAACAAACGAAACTTATCCGTTTCTACGTGAAAGTTTATCTCGGTGCAGTATCCCAAACATTGTATAACCCTCTGTATCATCAACTAAAAGTATCTACCTATTTAAAAATAACCACAATTCCACTATCAATTTTCACCATTCGCCAAAAAAGAAAAAGTACAAAACCCTAGAAAATTTCTAAAAATTGCTTAGGAATTAATAATAATATTTACATAATTGTGACGACCGCCACGAGGGTGCCTACGTACCTAGGAGGTGTAGTATCCCATTGAAAAGAATTAATTTCGATAAAAAAAAAAATTATTTTTAAAGCACATAATGTTCCCCTCTATATCAAACAAATTTCGCAATAATAATGTTTTCATATCTTCAAAGGTTTCCAGATAAAACGGACACACTTAGTCCACACAGCTTTGGGCACACGAATCTTAGACTGGTTTGTGCACTGTATCAATAATAAATGATTTTACATACTTCATTTTGTCCTTGATTACCTCAAAATATACAAAACACAATACCTGAAATTTTCAGCATGTACCTACGTAATTGACATAAATCTACAAAACGTATTTTTTAAATTTTCATTACAGATGTGGCGACCGCCACGGGGGGCCTACGTACCTAGGCCTGGCGACTCTTGGCCCTCGAGGCGAACAGTCGAGAGATGTTTTCCAAACATCTTCGGGTTTCTTCGTCCTCGAGGACACTTCCTGGGACTTTCCCAGGGAAAAAGGGGCTGTGAACCCATTTGCATCCGCGGGATATTCCGCACGTGACGATCGTCACCTATCACCAAGCGCGGACTGTTCCGCGAGCCGCGACTTTCATTTATCACCGGACGCGAAATATTCCGCACACCATCAGTAGTAATAGACTACAGTAAGAATATGGGTGGATTGATGTTGGCGGTGATGCGGGCCAACTGTCAGTTGAACGCCGCTGATGTCTGAACTCACAAGGAATGTTCGCGAACGGTCCGGCTTCGATTTTGATGAAACTTTGTACACTTATAAAGCAGCCAAAAATAATCGACACGTATTTTTTTTTTACAATGCTTAAAATGCTTTTACAATGCTTTTTTACATTGCTTCATTAAAATGAAAGTTAGAACGGCTACTACCATAGTGGATGTGCGCGCAAGATGTAAATCATCAAAATCTGCAAAACTGTAAGAGGCAATTTTAAAATGTTATATACTAATGGATTTGGAATAAAATGCTCGTCATTTTTTGTCATTATGAAAATTTCAATAAAATGAAAAATTAAGTTAATAAATTTTTTTTGTTATAAACAAACTGTATTTTGTTAAATTTTTTAACACCATGTTATTGTACGTCAGAAACCATTAACCTCGCCCATTAACAATTTTTTCGTATGTCTTTCCGTTTTCGAGATAGCCGTTTCGAGCCAAAACTTCAAGGGGTGGTTTCACCCCTTAAACTCGAGTTACCGCAGCTAAAAAAAAATACGTGTCGATTATTTTTGGCTGCTTTATAAGTGTACAAAGTTTCATCAAAATCGAAGCCGGACCGTTCGCGAACATTCCTTGTCAGTAGCATAGGTAGAGTCGTGATGCAAATGGGTTAAGGGAGCCCCGAAAAAGGCACGAGGCTTTTTGTCGTGGACATTCTTACCACGTGCATCGTGTCGCCTACACTTTAAAAATAGTTTAAGCGTTATCTGATTTAAATAAATATATTTTTGCTAAGCAACCTTAGTGTAATAATTATTCTTACACCACGTCACTTCCAAATAATGTATATTACGTTATTACATAAACAATAATATTTTAATATTAATTTTAATATTAATATTAAAAAAAAAATAACTAATCGAGTATTTTTTATTTCTCGGTAAATTTATGCAGAATACAGTACTAATTATACACGAGGTGTATTTATACTTCATATTTGTATTTATATTAATATATATTTCTCCCGTTTCTTCATCTCTGTTTGTTTCATCTTATACGTCTTTACTTAATTACATCACATCAAACGGACACGGTGCTGAAATGGTTGACAATTTTTTTTTTTTCTTTTACCAATTATGTACACATCTGTTGTAGTTAATTGTGCCGACAAACGAACGTTGCTTCCGGGGTCGGAGAAACGACGAATGAAAAAACCGAGGGTAAACGAGAAACGTACCGTTCGATTTTCGTCCTCTCTATTTTCTCTCTCTCTCTCTCTTTCTCCCATGGTAACCACTATCGATCGACTATCTCGATCGACGAGTGTTATTATTAAAAAAAAAAAATTCGACGAAAATCGAACTCACGTTAAAAGTTCAGGATTTAAGGGGTGCTTCTTCTTCTTCTTCTTACGCACATCCGGTGTACGTGTGTATGTACGTGTGTGTCTGTGTCTTTCTGAGTTAGCTTATCATACGAATTACGATTATTGGTCGAATATTGTTTGTCGTGTAATATCGATTCTCGTGTAGCGACCGCTTGTACACGAGCCATGATACCGCGTTCTGGTAATATATATAATATATTTATATTCTTTCTTTATCTTTTATATTAGTTTTCTTTGTTTACTAGGTACACCTAGAGCGAAGCGTTATAATAGATAATACGCGTCGAGAACGTGTTACACAGCTTGACCCTTTCTGTTCTCTTCTTTTTTTTTCTTTTTTGGTACAATCGTAAGACAGTCTCGACGAGTATTTTTTTTTTCTGTTCTACTAAGGAAAGTCCAGTAGTTGTTCATAGAGAGTTCTAGACGATTAAGGTGAGGCTGGGTGATGCGAGCGAAGACGCGTGAAATAGAGCTGAAGAGGAATTGTTTCCGTGGAGAGATCGGCGGAGGAGGATGCAGAAATATGCGCGCGGCTAATAACTCGATAATGGAGAGGAATGATTCTTTGTTCGGTGAATGTACTTAGATATGCGGAAGTCTTTGTGGGAACGAAGCGTTATGAAACGAGTCGAGTTAGATTAGAAGAATTAAAAAGTGAACAGACGGAGTGGAGGGAAAGTTTATTACGAAGAATTTGAATTCGGAAAAATAAGTAAAACGAACAGAATCAACGTCTAATCGAATTAAATTAAATAAATTTTTATGGAATTAGAGTGGAATTTTTTCAGTCGATCAAAGGCTCTTTTTTTTCAGTTCTATTTAAATACGATTACATTTTGTAAATCTATAGTAATTCTTATTATTCATAGTGATTGAATGTAAAAATTAAAAATGAATCTTTTTTTCAATTAATTCGCTCTCGTTCGATATATGAAATTTTTGCTTTCGACTTCCATATACTATTTCTGCATCCAAAATTCACGACCAAGCTTAATTATAGTAAGCTCGTAATTTCCTGCAATTCACAACATGCAACGATCAACGAAAATCGAAAGCGTCTTATAATTGAAAAATGACGTCTTCGCTCGCTCGTTTCCTATCGTAATATTCTCTTAGTACGAGCATGATTCCAAATGTACTGCATTATTCTTGTTTCTTTTTTTTTTTTTTTAATTCTATCACGCATTTTGGCCCCTCATCCGCTGCAAGAAGGAAAACGAACTCGTGCTGTGCACGTAACGAAAAAATGTGGCAAGTGCGTGGTCGCGTCGCGACGAATACCAGCATACAACAAATCGAAATGGGCGCGAGCGTGCCTGGTTATCGAAACGATCCGCTGCAATGAATTCTGAATCTTGTACGTAGTCATTGCTTGGGATAGATCGCACTAAAGGAAAGACGCGAACGTTTCTTTGTTGAACAGGCAACTGATCCCGCCTACAATTTCTTCGTGTATGTACAATTAACTTACTCGCACTTGAACCAGGTACGAATCGCGTTTTTGGAACGGCGAACGATTGTTCCGAGCATCGTGGTGCGTAATATTGGTTTAATTCGATGGACAATTTGCTTTTTCTTCGGTTATAATTTTTGCGAAGTTGCGAATTTTGGAATTTTAGAATACTTGAATTTCAGAATTTGTGGATTTTCAAATTTTCGAGGTTTTGGTCTTCTCGATTTTTGAGCTTCGGAACTTTCAGATTTCTCGATTATAAAATTTCTCAATTTTTGAATTTTCGAATTTTAGGTTTCGTAAGTTTTTAAATTTCCGAATTTCTGGATTTCTCAATTTTCGAACACCAGAATGTTTAGATTTCTCAGTTTTTACATTTCTGAATTCTCAGATTTCTCAATTTTTGAATTTTCGAATTTTAGACTTCTTGAGTTTTTAAATATCTCAATTTCTGAATTTCTGAATTTTTAGATTTCTCAATTTTTGAATATCAAAACTTCAAATTTCTCAATTTCAAAATTTCTGAATTTTTAGATTTCTCAATTTCTGAATTTTCGAATTTTCGAATTCCTGAATATTTA